>NC_045714.1:22241734-22389755 GCF_009834535.1 Camelus ferus | reverse complement strand
CGTGTGTGTCTCATCACCCCTTCTTGGGGCTCTCCAGCAGTTTTCAGCTGGATTTGAAAGGAAAATCCCCCTCCCCAGTGCTGAGAGCACTGCTGGCACCAAGACCCAGCCTTCACTGGCTCTGTCATTGGTCATTTCTCTCGTAACCACCGCCATGTACTGAGTGTACAGGCCCTGCACTCTGCCCTGCCATCTGTTGCTCATTTAATTCTCACAGTACTCCTAGGAAGTAGATGTCATTTTACCCAGTTTTCAGAAGATAAGCGGAGTCACAGAATGTGAAACTGACTTTCCCAAAGTCACTTGGCTGATTTTCACATCGCTCTCACGTGTCTTTTACTATATTGACAAATTTGATGCAGGAGTTCTGTGGCTGAGGCAACTGCTTGGTACCTACTTGTGAGGGAAAAACTCAGCTTTTTCCTTCCTCCAGAGGAAAACCCCGGTTCTTCCTACTGTGTTTCTCCTCTGTTAGTTGCTACTAACATAGATACAACCTCACTTCTGACACTTCCAGTCACCAAATGTATATGGGTTTTTCCTAAGCAATTCTCTGTGATACCAGCTGAGTGTCCTACAATTTGACTCAATTCTAACATTGTGTACCTGGAGAGAGTGTCAGATCCCAGAGGTTTTGGGCTCAGTCCACAAGAGGCCGCCCACCCCACTTCAGATGCCAATCCCAAGAAGCAGGTCTATGGCTAGCCACGACTTCTGTTCAATTTGGCTACAGATTGGAAGTTGCCATGACCCCTCCCCAGGTATGATGATTTCTTAGAGCATCTCAGAGAACTCAAGGAAACACATTTACCTGTTTATGAAGAGATATGATAAAGGATGCAGGGGAGCAGCCAGATGAAGAACTATGTCCTGCAAAGTCCGGGAGGGGCCTGAGCAGAGGAGCTTCTGTCCCCGTGGAGCTGGGACATGTTGCCCTCGGAGGGTGGATGTGTTTGCCCACTTGGAAGCTCTCCAAAGCCCCTGCTATTGGGATTTTTATGGAGGCTTCCTCACATAGGCATGATCAATGAACAACTCCTTTTCCAGCCCTCTCCCCTCTCTGGAAGATGTAGGGGTAGGGCTGAAAATTCCAAGCTTTTACTCCTGGTTTGGTCTTTCAGGGAACCAGCCCCAATCCGGGAGCCCACCCAGAGTCACCTCATAAGAACAATGATGCTCCTGGTGCTCTTATCACGTAGGGATTTTACACGGATTTTAAGATCTCTGTGTCAGGGACAGGGTGAACGACAAATATTAGAATAAGAGACGTTCCCAGTATTCTTATCACCTAGTAAATTACAAGGGTTTTAGGAGCTCCCTGCCAGGTACTGTGAGCAAAGACTAATATATTTAGTTTTTTTCTATTATCTCATACAACTGCAGCGTTAGACTGCTGGGATGTTAGGGTACTGAATCTAGCTCTGGAATATATTTGATCCTGTCTGGGTTGCAGAAAGACAGTTTCCATTTCATTGTGCATTTTAGAAGAAGCAAAGGAAATTAAGTGCCATCACATGCAAATGACACTTCTTTCACTGCAGTTTTATTTTAGAAAGGACAACTTGCAAAACATTTAGTGTTCATAAGCAAGGAGTGGGGCATGCCATGCCTGGCAGGGAAAGACCAACCTTTGGAGAAAACCCTTGGCTGGGAGGTGCCTGGCTTGGGTAGTCTCTGGAGTATCAGATGCCTGCTAATGCTGGGGACCTCTACTCACCCCATGCTCAGTCCAGCTCTTGGAAATGAAACATGACAGCTCCTTCCTTCATTAATACACATGCTTTGTATTGAACATAGATCAGAGGAAGAGGTTAAATCATAATCCAGAGTCCTCAGAGCCAGGATTTGACCGTATTAAAACTTGATACATGACCACCCCTCCATGGTTCAATGGATGAACCTGGCACCACTGTGAGACCTGAGATATGAATAGATGATTTCATTTCATTGATGTTCTGGTCTATCCATTGTTTCTGAGAGGCTGGCAGGATTTCTCTCCCCTTTGAATTGAAAGAGTATATAATCCCTCTGCAGTAGATGTTAAGAGGATTCAGAAGTATGCGAGTAGGGAATTGATCTTAGACATAAAGTGTTGAGGAACTTGGACAATAAAATTAGGCCACCGGATAGACCTTTTAGAACTGGCTGAGGGAACGAGGGATGACGAATCCAAAAGAAGGCCACTGAATAGCAGTTTGTATTTTTCAGAGGACTTTCATTGAGCAGATACTTCTTGGTGCTGAGGCTACAACACTGAATTAAATAGACAAAGCCCTTAATCTTCTGGAACATACCATCTAGTGGATTCTCTCATTTGATTACCTTGAGGTCTTTTCTAGATTTCAGATTGTAGTTTCTCACTCATCCATGAAGATTTTGGTCAAGTTTTCATGCTTGTTTTACTGATGAAGAAGCAAAGCAGTGGGCTTGTAGGACTAAGAAGCAGCAAAATCCACAGCAGAACCAAGTGTATTCGACCTCAAAATTTGTGCTTTTAAAAAAAAATATATCATTGTGATAAAATCACATATAACAGAATATATTACTTTAACCTTTAAAGTGTGCGGTCCTATGGCATTAAGTGCATTCACATTGTTATACAAACATCATCGCCACCCATGTCCAGACCTTTTTCCATCTCCCCCAAATGGAAACTCTGTATCCGTTAAAGAACTAGTCACTCCCTGCCGTCTTCCGCCCAGCTCCTGGCAGCCGTGAGTCTACTTTCGGATCTATGAAATTGACCCCTCTAGGCACCTCATATACCTGAATCATACAATAGTTGTTTCTTTCATGACCAGATGACTTCATTTAGCATAATGTTCTCAGTGTCCATCCATGTGGTAGCATGAGCCAGAATCTTCTTACTTTTTAAGGTTGAATAATATTCCATTGTATATATTCACCACATTTCCTCTATCACTCATCTGTAGATGGGCACCAGGTTGTTTCTATTGCAAATAATGCTGCCATGAACATGGGTATGCAAGTATCTGTTCAAGTTCCTGCTTTCCAGTTTTCTGGATATATATCCAGAAATGGAATTGCTGGATCACATGGTTATTCTATTTTTAAAATTTTTGAAGAACTGCCATACTGTTTTCTATAGTGGCTGCACCACTTTTACATCCCTGTGCTTTTTGACTACATCCGAGTTGCCTGGGAATGATGAATGGGAGGAGTAAAAATCACTGATATTGTAGCAATGCCGCTGGCAGCTGGTCTGAAATTTGTGTTGTGTATCAGTGTAACCTGCTTTTTTGCCATACGGTTTGTGATGGTTTACAAATAATATGCTTCCTTTGCTCCCTCCGAAGAGTGCTGAATGAAGGGACGTGTTTAACTTTTCAGTGCACTTTAAATATGATGAAATGTCAGTGTTTTTGAGGTGTCAAAACAAATGACACAATGTCAACATTCAGAAGCTCAACCATTTGCAAAATGATTGCCTTTGTTTTCTGCCAGCGTGTCTAACGATGGGATACGATAACTGTGAATGATGTGTCTGATCTACCCTGAGTTCGAAAGCCTTCAGTGCGTCTCAGCCCTTATTTAGCATCACTTCATGGTATTGCTGGTTTCCGTCATGCAAAAGTTCACTGAGAGTTGAACTGAAACTTGTGGATAGGTACCAGTTGTGTAAGTCTTGACGTGTGTGACTGTGTGAGTTGTGCGTGTATGCATGTGGGGGGGTCTCTCCCCAAATGATCCCATTTGGAGATTCTTTCCTCAGTTTGGCAGACACACCCTGCAGTGACCCACAGTGAGCCAGGCCCTTGCATCACCGCCACTCCTTGAGTGCAGGCAGAACTGGACTTGTCAATAGAATATGGCAGGTAGTGGGATGCCATGCCCTCGATTAGGTTTATATGATATAAAATTGCCTCTTAGTGGACTAGAAGAGAGGTTCCTCTTCCAGCCCTGAAGCTGCCATGTGTGACACTGTCATGTGGCAGGGAAGGGGCAGTCTCAGGAGATGAGAATAGCTCTTGGTTGGCCCATCAGCAAGAAAGTGGGGACCACAGTCAGTCCTTTCAATGACAACAAACTGGATTCTACCAACAGCCATGTGAGCTGGAGGGAGATCACCAGGCTTCCGAGAGGAACCCAGTCTGGCTGACAGTCTGATACAGAGTCCTGAGACCCTGAGCAAGGACCCAGTTTTCTGCCCCAGGGGAACTGGAACATGATCATGCATTTTACTGAGCTGCTGTCTTTATGGTGATGGGTCACACAGCAAGACCAGATGAATACAGTCAGGCCCGCTCTTAGCATTCCCTTCACTTTCTCTGCTTGTCCCTTTTATGTCTATATCAATTTTCTACCTGTTTCCTTTTTCCATGATGGTCCTGTCAATTTTAAGATGCTCTGGTTTCCCCCACCCAGAAGAAAGGCACAAGACCCAAACTTAGCCAATCTAATGTTTCTTCCTGGAAATCTGAATCTTGAGAAGAATGACAAGGGGCTGGACATGATAAAGGTGATTCATTATAGTGATGTTACCCAAAATTCTCCTCTCCCAGTTCTTCTGGAGAGTCCCTGTTTCCTGTCTTTGCCAGTCTCACTGGTTCAGCTTCTCTGTGAGCATCACCAGATTCTTCGAATGAATTTCTCTGTTGCTTAAACTGAGTGTGATTCTCTTTGTTGCAACCAAAGGATTCAAACTGATACATAGAGCCCTGTCATAATCTCCTGGAACCTTCTTTTTCCTCTCTGGGTTATGTTATGGTCTTCTTTCTGAAAGACCCTTCCCATCACTCATGGCTTCTGACAGTGTTGTCCCCAAAGCACCCAGGGGTTCAGGAGAATTCTGATCATTGAAATGGTAGGATTTTGCAATCAGAAGCCTGGAAGGGATACATAAAAACTGTCAAGTTGTTCTTCTTAGTTTTAAGCAGGGATTACATTTTTTGGTTCGGTCTCATAAAGAAGAAACTTAGAAGAGATAGATCATCAAGATGTATGTGTTTGTACGTAGAGATAAAGACCTAACTTTTTCTTTTTAAATTTGGACAAAAAAAAGTACAGAATGGCTCTCAGTGGTGGGTTTTCTAATTTCTTAGGGAGAAGGGAAATAGCAGTTGGTGATAAAGGTTTTCTTGATCTTCAAAGTTGAGTGGGTCAAGATGTCTATTTCCTGGACTGATATATCAAAGACAGAGGAGACATCTTGAAGGAAATGAAAGCGTCAGAATAGAATTAACACTAAGAATTGAAAAGTGGAGAGAATTGTAATTTGCCATTGGAATTGTGATCTTTGACTCACTTCTCTGATATACAAATCTTCTCTCCTTCACTGTAAAGTCTGTGTGAAAAGTGTTACAACAGTTCTCCCCTCTTGTCTTTTGTCATGATATGTGAAAGTTCAAATTATGTTCTTTGCAAAGAAGGATATAAAGAAGTTAAAATAAGACTGTTCATGTTTTTATGGCAGTGTCCTTGACACCCTGTGAACTACAGTAAAGCATTTTTTCCCCTTAGTTGAATTTGTTGAATTAGAACTGAGGAATTTTTCTCTCTAGTCCTAACATGACCATATTAAAACTATCCTGACAGATTCTCTGCTTGTGCCTTGATGAGATTTCAAAAAATATAAATAGCATTCAATACTGCTACAGTTGGGAACAAGTTCAAGATGGAGTTTGTGTCTGTGAGAATAGATGAATCGTGGTGATGAGGAAGATGTAGGGAAAACATAAAAAAGAACATCAGCAGCAAAGAGTAGATTTTATGGAACTTTGGTGGGTTTGGCCTTGCTCTGGGACCAGTGGTAGCTGCATTATAAAGCACTACATTGCCTGCTTTCCTATTACAAGAATATAGTTGATGTTTTGTTTCAGGATTGCAAAAAGAAATGAGTTGATGTTTTTATAATATTTCCTTTGAAACGTAAATCTGAACAGGGTCCTTTACAAGATTTCCTTCTCTTCCACACACATTCTAGGGTCGATTAAAATGAAATCAATCTTAGAGCTCAGGAAATGTCAACATTTAAAATGGGCAGCTCCTGACTTTGTAGAAACTAGTTCTTTCTCACATTCATTTTCTCAACCTAGAGAACGGGTTGACTTTAAGCAAGTGTGCTGTGGGACACTCACCATGGCTCTCAGCCTCTGGCCATCAACTCCACAGTACTCATCTTCCAGTGGGAGTTGTCAGAAATTTTATAATTAATGATATGAATAAAGTCATATTTAAGTACATTACTTTTCAAATATTTTTTTTCTGGAATTTTGCTGCCTAATATTTTTGGACTGTGGTTAATATTGCCTAAGAATAACTGAAGAGGCTCAGTGAAGCTTAGTCCCCATTACCCTCTTGTCTTTAGCGGTGTATCCCAAGATGCAGAGAGAGTGATTAGGGATTGGTGTTTGAGGCCTTGCATAGTATCTTCCTATCATGTATTGTGACTGAGAGATTAAGGATTCAGCAGGTGAATAATGTATTGCACACTTAAAATTTGGTAACAGAATAGATCCCATGTTAAATGTTCTTGCTACAATGACATAACAATTAAAAGGTTTTTAAAGGAGGAGCCAAAAGCTGCATTTAGTTTAGCAATGGTATTCTGTGTTTGAGCAGTAGCTGGAACCCTCTCAACGGCTTGGCACCATCTTCCCTATGACCTGGCTCCGCAGAGCTCACGCTCCTCACTCCACCTTAACTGAGTGATGGTCTTCCACGCACGCAGATCGGAAAGGGTTGCTTTTTAGCTCTTCGTGCTTATTTAGCCCCAGAACCAGGATCCTTGGAAGGAGAACCTTGGTGAGAGATCAGCTGATGGCCTTTTTTTTTTTTTTTTCAAAGAACTCTGAAACTACTCCGAAAAGGATACTTTTTAATTTTTGTGGTGATTTCACTGAGGGATATTCCTACTCAAACTAAATCTCTCAGGAGTTGATGGATACCATTTTACACTGCACTGAAACAGAAGATTTACTAGCGTAAGGCTTAGCTGCCTTTCTGAAATCACCATCCAAACAACTGCTAATAGGAACCCAACTTCTTAAGCCAAGTGGACTTGTACTGCAACTGTTACGACCGTACTTTCTTGGAAGCACTGGACCTTGACTATAACCAGCATTTCCTAAACCAAGGAGAATTCTTGAAGCATGTAGCCTCAGTTCCAAGGAAATCCCATCTGGGGTAAATTTCAGACTCTCCTGTTTCTCTTATAGAGCAGCTTCACAAGCTCAGACATTTCAGTTCATCGTGTGAAGCATTTAAGGAATCGAGCGAGGCTGTGGTGTTTGGGATGCATTCGTGGTTTCTGGAGGGACTGGGTGCTGATCTTTTCTTCAAGGTGGTTGACAAAATTTTCTATTTTAAAAATTAGCTTCCTCTTTGGTTTGCATCTACTTTTCTACTTTGTTGGAGATGCAGCCATTTTTGGAGAGAATTTGGCATTGCTTCTATCGAATAGGAGAACTTAATTATTTACTTAGAGCTTTTATTATTATTTTTTCTTTCTTTCTGTTTTCTGTTTAGAGGACTATGCACCAACGTGAGAGAACAATCACATTTTCATTCTGGGCAAGAAAAAGATGTAAGACGGGTTTGGTGTAAAGGTGTGAAACGAGCGTCCGTGGTATCACACTCCATCGCGAGGGAAGTGCAGCCAGCGTTTAAAATCCTCAGGAACTAGAGGAGTCGCTCTCTGCTGCCCATGGAAATCACAGGACCTGAGGGTATCTCATCCTTTGTCCCATTTGGAAACCACTGTTGGGTCCCAGGGACTGATGCAGCAAGAGGAATGGTCTCTTGCCAACCTCTTTTTGCAAGTTTTGCCTGGCTAGTTTCACTGCCCCCCACCCATCTCTTCTTTTTCCATATGATTTCCTTGGGTCACAGGGTCTGGCAGTCTCTTCTGCTTTGTGCTTATCTTTTCTTCTATCTACAAAAGCCCAGGGTGATTTGATCTAGTGTGTACATCTGCATACAGCTGGCTCGGCTGTTCTGCAGAGGTGCAAACAAGTGTGGTGGTCTTCAGACACAGGAGTGTCGACAGACACAGTTGTGGGGATAACACGGCATCCCAAGGACAGACTGCAGAGATTTTATCTTTACTCCAATACAAGTACATAGTTAGAAAGCACATTGGAGAGAAAACAAAAGGAAAAGAGATGCAAGATGAAAGCTCCCAGCCAATCACACCCCACAGGGAAGCATTAAAACCCATCCTACCCATCTGAACAAGTGCATGTAGCAGTTCTTCAAAGAGGAAGTAGAAGCCCAGGAAGGAGGGACATATTCTGATACTGTTAGGCAAACGTCCGGCAGTGACATGCAGCACTTAACTTGATATCTGGGAAACTAAAGTTTTGAAACACTTCGATGCCAAGCGTATGTTAATATATGCAAACTAGTGGAAATTATCAGTGACCTGGAGGTTTCTCACAGGTTGATCACGTGGCCTTTGATGCCACAGAAGGTGACCATTGCTGGTATAGATTCTGACAATTACTAGGATTATATCATGACTTTCGTGTGAATTTTAGCCACTTAGCCGTCTGTGCAGTTGCTCTTTTGCCAACAGTTTCACTTGCACATAAAAGTAAACAAATGTATTTATCACCCCTGGGATCCAAAAGTGCTAATAAAGTTGCTGCTGTCTGCGTGTCAGATCTGTTTTGATGACAGACACATCCTAAATTAACCAGGAATGGTTTGCTTGCTTCAGAGCTCAGCAGGAAAGGTAAAGACAGTATCACAGTTGTCACCAAGTAGGCTCAAAGGATGGGCGTGGTGTCTCTCTCATGAGTGTGCCCTGGCTCCATCTTAGATTGAGGTTCGAAGGGGCGGGGCGTGTGTGCCATTTCGTTTTGTAGGAGTTTGAGGTCACTTTTGGATAAAATTTATTCCAAAGTTTATTTCAGACTGCAATGAGGAAAACCAACCAACCAGTGAACTAATGCACAGAATCTCTCCTCTCCTTTATATAATAGTTTACATGTGATTTTATTGAAAAGCAGCCCTCTGCATCGAGTCATTTTGAATTATTTTGTGTGATGTATTATATTTATTAAGGTCCTCATTTCAAATAGTGCTCCCTTATTCAATTAGTTCTCTGAATGGCCTGAAACATGATCAGCTTTTCTCTGTATCCAATTCATCTGTGAATATATGCATTAAAAATAGATGTCATCCACCTCCCGACTTTTATCCCTTCGTGTTACTGCTCTGTCTCTCAGTCTCTGTTTTCCTTTCTGCCCTTTGATGATCTTCTAGAAAAAAATTTGTATTCACTCACCACCCCCATCTCCATTTCCTAAGTATTTAAAAATATCATTTCTTCCTGAAATATTGCAACACCACCGGCTGATTGATGGCCTCCTCCGTGAACTCCCTTCAGGCCATGTCCTCCTTAAGGCATATATCCTTGAGCAGTGTGGCCACCCTCTTGCAGGTGATCTCTTCCATCACACTGGCTGCCCGCTGCCACCAACCATTGACATCACACCTGAGCCGGGAAGCACTGCTTGGAAGCCATATCCGCTGAGATTGATTCTTTTATTTCCTGCCTCTCCCTTGGCTTCTCCTGAGTTTCCTCATATTTTGTTCTGCTGTTTACCAATCCCATTTGATGTAGGTATTCTACAGAGAAAATGAATAGGTACTATTTAGAACTAAAGCCAGTTACATATCTATCTTTTGGAAAGTACATAATGCATGAAAGTCAGGGTAGGTTGTTTTCTCTCTCTGTCTATATATATGTGTATATGTGTATATATACACATATATATGTGTGTGTATATATATATGTGTGTATATATATATATATACACACACACACACATATAGTTTAAGACAATGCCTTGAGTTGAGCAGTGCAGCTGGCTGGAGTCTACTACATGTCTAGGCTAAGTTTTCTTAATTATTTGGCACCTATTGTCTCTTTTAATCCTTCCCACAGCCTATTTGCTATTTATCCCCATTTTATACGTGGAAATATTTTATGTGTTATGCCACTGAGAAAGTCTCCTTCTAGGTCATTACTCAAAAGTGAAAAGGAATGAGGGTTCAGAATAGTGACATTTCTCTAACCAGGATGCTGACTTTAAGAAATAATGATTTGATAATTAGGTTAGATTGTTGCTATATCAGATCGAATACTATCATTGATTTTTTTTACTTATAAAGAAGGATGACATTAATATGTAGAGGGAAAAGCTAACTCAAAATATACCCAATTTCTAATATTCCCAGTGACACATTTAAATACTCTATTCTTTGTATTTTCAGTTTCCCATTGTTTTTAAGGTGCCTATCTTAACACGCTAGTAATAGCTTAAAGTTGATTATTTTTCTTCTTCCTTCAAAAATTAAAATGGTAAGAGAAAACTTAAGCCTCTGTATAAACTTGTTCTCCTTCTTTTCTTCGAAGTAGTAAGCTTCTCTGTGGCTGTGGCATTAAAATGTTTCAAAATGGTTACTGGTTCACGGACACTGGATTCTGTAACACAGTTCTCCCCATCTGGGTGTATCGCTATTTGTTTGAGGCATGTTCCACCATTGCTGGTGCCCTCACTCAGTGAGGGATGAGCCTGGGCGAGTTTGGAAATCAAGCCAGTTGTTTCCTCTTTGCATTATACAGAAAGTTATTCAGGAACACGCTCACTGTGGCAAATTCACCAAGCAGAATGTTTGCTGCTTTGACATTTTGGACTGCCTGCCGGCATGAAAAGTCAACAGAGAGGTCCTTCTACACTTGCTTAGGAATTATTTAATTAAATAGCATTATAGGCTAGAAAGAGCATTTTGTTTTAGTTTTTATTTAAAATGTGATCCCTTTAGTCTACCATGGTTTATGGTGCCAGTTGTCATCGTTATTTTATTCAGAGCCCCATCCTTTTATTGGCAGTGAGCACTTTGGACAGGCAGCATATACGTGTCATTCTCTGGGGGGAAGATGGTACCTTCCATCCAAACCCTAAAACTAACCGAGATTGTCATGGGCACTCCTTGCCTCAAGAGGGTGAGAACCAGTTTCCTGCTCTCAGTCTCTCAGCTGAAAAGCCACATTTGGGCCATATCTGCTGAGTAAATAATTAGGGTAAAAAAGGCTTTACCTCTGCAGCATGGACTGTAAATGACCCAGCCAAATTTACACCTGCTGTTAACATTCAACAGCCTGGTGAGAGGGTCTGTGGATGCTGAGTTGTTCTTTCTCTGAATAATTTAGGTTTGTCTACTCCATAGGTTTGTGGCAAATCATATGTGGTCTTTACATTTAAATTAGTTTAAAAAATACAATTTTAAAATTCAGTTGTCATCAGCAATAACACATTTTTAATGCTTGGTAGTTGCATGTGACCTAATTTTGAATCAATGAGAACTCAGATGTTTTCTGAGGCCCCCACCTGAAGAGAATCTCCTCTCCTGATAGATTGGGTGGTAGAAGCTGCGCTCTTGGAACCTGGCAGCCATGCGGGGTCATGAGGAAGGTCAGCCTAGGGAAATCCTGAGCATCTTCCTAGAGTTCGCTCATGTTGCCATCTCCCTGTCTGGCAGTGCTAACTGCGAGAGCTGTCTCTTTTCTTTCTTTCTTTCTTTCTTCTTCTTTCTTTCTTTCTTTCTTTCTTTCTTTTCTTTCTTTCTTTCTTTGAATTCTTTCTTTTTTTTTTTAACTGAGGTATAGTCAGTTTACAATCTTGTGTCAATTTCTGGTGTACAGCATGATGCTTCAGTCATTCCTGAATATACATATATTCATTTTCATATTATTTTTCACCATAAGCTACTACAAGATATTGAATATATTTCCCTGTGCTATACAGTATAAACTTGTTTATCTATTTTATATATACCAGTCAGTATCTGCAAATCTCCAACTCCCAGTTTATCCCTTCCTACCTGCCTCCCCCCTGGCAACCACAAGTCTATATTCTATGTCTGTGAGTCTGTTTCTGTTTTATATTTAATTTCATTTGTCCTTTTTTAGATTCTATATATGAGTGATATCATACGGTATTTTTCTTTCTCTTTCTGGCTTACTTCACTTAGAATGACATTCTCCAGAGCCATCCATGTTGCTGTGAATGGCATTATTTTATCATTTGTTATGGCTGAGCAGTATTCCATTGTATAAATATACCAAGTCTTCTTTATCCAGTCACCTGTTGATAAATATTTAGGTTGTTTCCATGTCTTGTCTATTGTAAACAGTGCTGCTATGAACATTGGGGTGCAGGTGTCTTTTTGAATTAGGTTCCCTATGGATATATGCCCAGGAATGGGATTACTGGGTAATATAGTAAATCTATTTTAAGTCTTTTGAGGAATTTCCATACTGTTTTCCACAATGGCTGCACCAAACTGCATTCTCACTAACAGTATAGGAGGGTTTGCTTTTCTCCATGCCCTCTCCAGAATTTATCATTTGTGGACTTTTGAATGATGGCCATTCTGGCTGATGTGAGGTGATACCTCATTGTAGTTTTGATTTGCATTCCTCTAATAATTAGTGATATTGAGCATTTTTTCATGTGCCTATTGGTCATTTGTATGTCTTTATAGGAGAATTGCTTATTTAGATCTTCTGCCCATTTTTGGATTGGCGGTTTGTTTTTTCTTATTAAGTCATATGAGCTGTTTATATATTCTGGAAATCAAGCCCTTGTCAGTCTCATCTTTCAGAAATATTTTCTCCCATTCTGTAGGTTATTGTTTGGTTTTGCTTATGGTTTTGTTTGCTGTGCAAAAGCTTATAAGTTTATTTAGTTACCATTTGTTTATTTTTGCTTCTATTTCTGTTGCTTGGGTACACTGCTCTAGGAGAACATTACTGAGATGTATGTGAGAAAATGCTTTGCCTATGTTTTCTTCTAGGAGATTTATTGTATCTTGTCTTATGTTTAAGTCTTTAAGGCATTTTGAGCTTATTTTTGTGTATGGTATGAGGGAGAATTCTAACTTCATTTATTTACATGCTGCTGTCCAGTTTTCCCAACACCATTTGCTGAAGAGACTGTCTTTATTCCATTGTATGTTCTTGCCTCCTTTGTCAAAGATTAATTGATCATAAGTTTGTGGGTTCATTTCTGGGCTCTCTATTCTGTTCCATTGGTCCATATGTTTGTTTTTGTACCAATACCATGCTGTTTTTATTACTGTAACTCTGTAGTATTGCCTGAAGTCTGGGAGGGTTATTCCTCCAGCCTCATTCTTTTTCTTTAGTAATGCGTTGGCAATTCTGGGTCTTTAGTGATTCCATATAAATTTTAATATAATTTGTTCTAGTTCTGTGAAAAATGTCCTGGGTAATTTGATAGGGATCACATTAAATCTGTAGATTGCATTGGGTAATATGGCCATTTTAACAATATTGTTTCTTCCAATCCAGAAGCATAGGATATCTTTCCATTTCTTTAAGTCATCTTTAATTTCCTTAGACAATGTTTTGTAGTTCTTCATGTATATGTCTTTCACCTCCTTGGTTAGATTTATTTAGGTATTTTATTACTTTGGGTGCTATTTTAAAAGGTGTTTTTTTTTTTTATTTTATTTTCCTGTTGATTCATTGTTAGTGTAAAGAAATGCAACTGATTTTTGTACATTGATCTTGTAGCCTGCTGCCTTGCCAGATTCTTTTATCAGCTCTAGTAGTTTTTGTGTGGAGCCTTTAGGGTTTTCTATATATAGTATCATGTCATCTGCATATAGTAACAATTTTACCTCTTCTTTTCCAATTTGGATCCCTTTTATTTCTTTTTCCTGCCTGATTGCTGTGGCTAGGATTTCCAAGACTATGTTGAATAGAACTGGTGAGAGTGGACAACATTTCCTTGTCTCAGATTTTACTGGGAAGGTTTTCAGTTTTTCACCATTGAGTGCTATGCTGGTTGTAGGTTTATCATAAATAGTTTTTATTATGTTGAGATATGTTCCCTCTATACCCAGTTGGTAAGGATTTTTATCATAAATGGGTGTTGAATTTTATCAAATGCTTTTTCTGCATCTATTGAGGTGATCATGTGGTTTTTGTCCTTTTTTTGTGGATGTGGTGTATCACATTGATTAATTTGCTTATGTTGAACCATCCTTGTGTCTGGGATGATCCCAACTTGATCATGATGTATGATCTTTTTAATGTGCTGTTGGATTCTGTTTGCTAATATTTTGTTGAGGATTTTTGCACCTATGTTCATTAGTGATATTGGTCTGTAATTTTCTTTTTTGGTCATGTCTTTGTCTGGGTTTGGTATCAGGATGATGGTGGCTTCATAGAATGAGTTTGGGTGTACTCCTTCCTTTTCAATCCTCTGGAAGATTTTGAGAAGTACTGATATACGTTCTTCTTTGCATGTTTGGTAGAATTCCCCAATGAAGCTGTCCGGTTCTGGACTTTTGTTTGTAGGAATTTTTTTATTGCTAATTCTATTTCATATCTAGTTATCGGTATGTTCAAGTGGTCAATTTCTTTTTGATTCAGTCTTGGTAGACTGTATGTTCCCAGAAACTTGGCTGTTTCTTTTAGGTTACCTGTTTTCTTTCCTTTTAATTGTTTATAATATTCTTGTATGATATTTTGTATTTCTGTGATATTGGTTGTAATTTCTCTATTTTCCTTTCTTATTTTGTTTATCTGTGCTCTCTATTTTCTCTTCTTCAGGAAGTTGGCCCGAGGTTTGTCAATTTTGTTTACTGTTTCAAAAAACCAGCTCTTGGTTTGATTGATTTGTTTCTATTATTTTTTAATCTCTATTTTATTTGTTTCCTCTCTGATCTTTATTATTACCTTCCTTCCGGTTACTTTTGGTCTTGTTTGCTCTTCTTTTTCTAATGCTTTTAGCTGGTAGGTAAGATTGTTTATTTGTGATTGTTATTCTTTTTTGAGGAAGGCCTGTATCACTACGAACTTCCCTCTTAGGACTGCTTTTGCTGCATCCTGTAGATTTTGTGTGGTTGTGTTTTCATTGTCATTTGTCTCAAAGTATTTTTTAATTTCTTCTTTGATTTCATCATTGACCTGTTGGTTTTTTAGTAGCATGTTGTTTAATCTCCATGCTGTTATTTTTTTCTCCTTTGTTTTTTTGCAGTTAATTTCTAGTTTCATGGTATCATGGTCAGAAAAGATGCTTGAAACAATTTCTGGTCAGAAAAGATGCTTGAAATAATTTCTATTTTCTTAAATTTTTTGAGCCTTCTTTTGTGCCCCGGTATGTGATCTAGCCTAGAAAATGTTCCATATGAACTTGAAAAGAATGTATATTCTATTTTGGGGGGATGTAATGTTCTGGAAATATCAACCAAGTCTAATTGTTCTATTGTATCATTTAGCTTCTCTGTTGCCTTATTAATTTTCTGTCTGGAAGATCTATCCAGTGATGTTAATGGGGTGTTGAAGACTTCTACAGTGATTGTGTTCCCATCAATTTCTCCCTTTATATCTGTTAATGTTTGCTTTATGTTTTTAGGTGCTCCTATATTGGGTGCATATATGTTAATGAGTGTAATATCTTCATCTTGTATTGCTCCGTTAATCATTATATAATTTCCTTCTTTATCTTTCTTTATGTCCTTTGTTTTAAAGTCTATTTTGTCTGAAATCAGTATTGCCACTCCTGCTTTCTTGTCCTTTCCATTTGCATGAACTATCCTTTTCCATCCTCTCACTCTCAATCTATATATGTCCTCCCTAAAGTGGGTCTCTTATATGCAGCATATTATAGGTTCTTGTTTTATCTTTCCAGTCTGCCATTCTGTCTTTTGATTGGAGCATTTAGTCCATTGACATTTATGGTAATTAGTGATAGATGTGTGTTTATTGCCATTTTGAACTTAGTTTTGCAGTTGATTTGATAATTCCTCTTTGTTCCTTTCTTTTTCTTTTTGTGGTTTGATAATTTTCTTTCATATTATTATTTTTTTTAAAGTTTTTGTGAATCTGTTTTAGGCTTCTGGCTTATGGTTACCCTGTTTTCTACATATATTAACCCAGTACCATATCTATGTTTTAAACTGATAGTAAATAAGCTGAAACCCATCCTATTGAGAACATAGAAAAGAAAAAGAAAAAAGGAAAAATCTATTTTCTTGCTCCCCTCTCCCACCCTTAATAAGTTAGATGTCTTCTTTTACAATTTCATATTTATTCTGTTGTAATTCATTGTAGTTATTGCCTCTCCAATTATGGTTTTCTTCTTTCTGTAGCATACTGCTCTTTTCTATTTAGAGTAGACCTTTCACTATTTCTTTTAGCATAGGTTTAGTGTTGCTAAACTCTTTTAGTTTTTGTTTGTCTGTGAAGTTCTTTAATCTCTCCTTCTATTCTAAAGGATAGCCTTGCTGCATAAAGTATCCTAGGCTGCATCTTTTTCTCTTTTTCTCATTCAGGACTTTGAGTATATCTTGCCACTCCCTTCTGGCCTGCAGTGTTTGTATACTTTAACACTGGCCATCCTGATTATGATATGTCTTGGTTTGGGTCTGTTTGATTTCTTCTTGTTTGGGACCCTCTTATGCTTCCTGTACTTGGACATCTGATTTCTTCCTTAGGTTTGGGAAGTTTTCAGTCATGATTTCTTCAAATACCTTTTCAATCCTCTTTGTTCTTTCTTCTCCTTCTGGGACCTCTATTATGCATAGGTTGGAATGCTTTATATTATCCCATAGGTCCCTTATGTTGTTTTCATTAGTTTTTATTTGTTTCTCTCTCAGCTGTTCTGATTGGGTGACTTCCGTTGTCCTGTCTTCTAAGTCACTTATTTGTTCCTCTGCATTTTCTAGCCTACTTTTTACAGCCTTTAGCTCAGCTTATGTCAGCAAATGAGTTTTCAAGTTTGAACTTGCTCCTCTTTATAGTTTCAGTTTCCTTTCTGGCATATTCTCTGTCTCTATTCACACTCTCTTTTAGTTCCTTAAGTACTTTGGTCACTTCTTTTTTGAAATCATGATCTAGTAGACTATCAGGGTCTATTTCATTGATCATTCTTTCAGGGGATTTCTCTTGTTCTTTTAATTGGAAGTGATTCCTCTGCTTCTTCATTTTACTTCTGTCTCTCTAGCACCATGGATTATAGAATATCAGTTATCTACTGTGGTCCTGAAAGGGATTGTTTGTTTGTTTGTTTGTTTATTTATCTAAAGCAGATGCAGAAATAAAACTAAAAAAAAATTTAAAAGAAGAAAAAAACTAAAAACAGAGTATAATCAATAACAGAAGAAGAAAACTAAGAGAAATAAAAATCAAGTTGAGACAAATTTTAAAAAAACATAAAAGAAGAATAAAAGATTTGAAAACAGAGTATAATCAGTAATAGAAGAACAAAACGAAGAGAATTAAAATTCAAATTGAGACAAATTTTAAAAATTAAAAAAATTATAGAAAATTTTAAAGGGATTAAAAAATTAAAAATTAAAAAAATTAAAGATTAGAAAAAAAAACCAAAGGTTATGTGTTCCCATGGAGACTGTGCACTGTTAATAATTTTGTCCAGAGGTCCTTCTTAACTGTGGGTGGTTGCCAAGTCTTCCTTACATGCCTTTTGTCTGTTATCACTTTGGTTAGGGATGTGGCCAGTGTTCTGGTAGCCAGAGCCTGCCCTGGCTATTGAGTGGTGCCTCCTTTTTGTTCTGTGGTTGTTGCTGCTCCTTCCTTCGCCCTGCTGTGTGAACTATCCTGGATGGTTCCAGAGACCCTCTAGTTGCGTCCTAGGTCTGTGCTGCTCCCAGTGCCAACAGATGTGTGGGTCACATGCCCTCCCAATGCCTTGTCCCATCACTGTGCTTCTGCCAGGTAGGTGGGCGAGTTGCTCCCACATTTAGTGCTGCTCCCTGCACCTCATAGGGTCCACACTTGGTAGACAGGCTCAGAGAAAATGGCCAACCAGCCCTCTCCCCTGCTCTGTGCCAGAACTCCACTCCTTGTTGGTTTGTCTTAGAGGCTCGAGTTCACAGAGGCATGGGGCAGAATAATCCTATCTTCCTCAGGTTGTAAACAAGTCTCAGTCCTGTCTACAAGGTTATGGAGCCCCTAGGTATGGATTCAGGTTTCAACCCCCCCCCCCCACCTGGGCAGTAAGCACAGGAGGATATGGTGGTTTGGGTTAAGCCCTGCCTCTCTTCTCCTGAGAATGCACCAGTAATGTTTCCCCGGGTTTTTGGAGACTAGGACTGGGGGTCACAGAGACCCTTTGTGACCATTTATCTTAGTTCTTTTGGTCAAGGCTATTCTGTACAGATCCGAGCCTCAGAGGCTCCCCCCCCCATCCCACTGGCCTCTCCCTTGGAGAGGGGAAGACCTAGCGAATGAGCGCTATTTCTCCTTTGCTGCTCCCTCCCCGTGGGACTGGTCCCACGCTATTTTCCTTTTTCTTCTTTCTTTTTTCCTTTTCTCCTATCAGATTCGTGGTGTATGTTGTCTTTTGAAGAAGGCGATGTTCTGGCAAAGTTCAGCAGGTGCTCTGATTGGCTGGGTGGGTCCGTGGATGTCAGTCTTGGTGTATATGTGGACGAAGGTGAGCTATGAGCATCCTTCTACTCCGCCATCTTGGCCTTTCCGAGATCTTCTCTTTTCTGAGTCTGTTTTTCGAATCTGAAACATCTCATTCTTGGGGGAAAAGAATTATGGTAAGTTGGATACTTCCACGACTATACTAATTCTAGTGTGTGTTTTCTGCGTTTATGTTTATATACACACAAATTGTTCTTATGTTTTCTTCTCTTTTCAGACTTATATCACATTTTTTTTTGTTTTGTTTTTCCTTTCCTCTTTTCTCATTCTTCATGCCACTAAAACAGCAATCATTTAAATCATTTACTTGGTAGAACTACATGTAAGTGGCAGTGCAGAATGAAAAAGAATACTCTCCAGTGGCAAAATAGTGAATACAATTTAAAATGTTGAAGTGCATGATTTTATACTATAGCAAAGTTGTCATTACCAGATATGGCATAAAAAGATTTTTATTTGAACTTTTAAGCTCTCACATTTAATTTCCTAGTTTGAAAAAAGCCGAGAAGGTAAAGGTAAAATTTAAAAGCTTTAAGATAAGAATAGAAGTCACTGGGATATCAGTTTATTACAGTAGAAGTTCTTTATCTTCTATAAATGCATACAGAAAACTATATATTGCCACTAAAAGTGAAGAAGTAAACTGTAGACCTTATCAAATTACTTCTAAAAATAGGAAAAAATTCATTAACAATAAGCTGAATCTATCTCCCTACTTACCAGTTTTATTTTGTATAGTTACTTTTAGGAAATTATCAGGATATAACTAATCTTACCTTTGTGTATGAAGGTGAAAATCTGAATATAAATTCATTGTATAATGTGTTTTTATATTTTTTCCAGTTGTTCAGGGGGTTAGTCATTATTTAAATTGTGGCCTTCCCTAACTTTCATTCTTTACTTTTCATCACTAATGGCTTTTAGAGATCTAGTTTCTTTCCAGGGGATAAATGTACTATTTATACTCTGATTTCTTGTTCCTGGGCTACATGGATGAGTATTGAGTAAAACAGCAATAGCAGTATCATTTGAAAAACACAAGTCCATTATATTTTGTTATTCACTCTAACTTTTAAGTAAAATAGTAAGCTAATCATCAATTACAGTATCATTAGATTTGACAGATGAAGAAATTCTGTGAGTAATTAGAGGACGTTATTTGGCTAAATCATGTGGTTTTCAACCTTTCACTGTTTACAGCTTATGTGAAGTATTTGTGATTTTGATTATAGAAAGTCTGTATAAAAATCAAATAATTGTGTTTAACTCTGTTGAATTTGATTCTTGCATATTAAGTTCTCACTGGCTGTATAGAACTGTAGTAGATTCTTTGGAAAACCTCTCATTTTCCTTTGGAACCAGTATCACTCAGTATACTAAACAAATTAATTTCTAAATTTTGTCTTTAAAGTCTCTTGCCCTGAACAAACACATTCCCTAAATAATCCTGAGCAAGCAGAAAGATAGTTGTTCCCTAAGATATCTCTATACTACAGCCCCTCTCCTCAAAGTAGGGGTAGGGATGATGGCTTTGCACAACTAATTTGGGCAAACACAGGGAATCCATTCATATGTTTACTTATTCATTCAACCAACCAACATATATCAAGTTCTCATCATAGTGAATCTGTCATTCAACATGAAAGTTTGGGAAAACTTTGCTGCTTCTGCTGTTGGGAGAAAGGGAGGATGTACTGGAAATGTCCTATTTCATCTATTTGTCCCCCTGCATGGATCGTTTTTAATATCCCTTTCTCTACAAGTTATTTTCTCTAATAATCAGTGATAACCATTATTTTCTTGATTTTTTCTTTTTTATTGAGGAATAATTTACATAGTGTAAAATTTACCATTTTAAACTGTACCATTCAGTGTTTCTATGCAATCACAGGGTTATGTAGACATCACTACTCTGGAATCACAGAGCATTTCATCACCCACCATGTAAACTCCACACTCAGTAGGAGATAACCCCATTCCCTTTCTGCTGTCCTCTGGCAATCTACTTTCTGTCTCTATGGATTTGCCTATTCTGGACATTTCATGTAAATGAAACTGAATAATACGTGACCTTTCACATCTGGCTTCTTTCACTTAACATAATGTTTTCAAGGTTCAGCAATGTTCTAGCAAATATCGGTATTTCATTCCTTTTTATGGCTCAATAATATGGATATACCATATTTTGTTTATCCATTCATCAGTTGATTGACTTTGCGATATTTCTACTTCTTGGGCTATTATGAATAGTTCTTCTATGAACATTCGTGTATACAAGTTTTTGTACGGACATATGTTTTCAGCTCTTTTCAGTATATACCTAGGAGTAGAATTGTTGGGTCATATGGTAACTCTATGTTTAAATTTTTGTGGAAAGTTCAAATTGTTTTTCACAGTAACTGCACCATTTTATGTTGGCACCAGCACTGTATGAGAATTCCAGTTTGTCCACACCCTTGTCAACACTTATTTTCTTTTTTCTTTGTTTCTGTTTTTTAAACCACTGAAATGGATTTCTCACAGTTCATGAGCCTTGAAGTCCAAGATCAGGGTGGTCTTCTCTTATAGGCCATTTGCTCACATGACTGCTTTATGTGCAGAGAAAGAGAGAGAGAGAACTCTGGTGTCTCTCTTTCTTTTTTTTTTTTTCTATGCACATGTAGATAACATTTTTTTAAATGAAGAACTACTGATATATAATGACGTTATATTAGTTTCAACTGTACAGCATAATGATTTGATGTTTGTATGTTTGGCACAATGATCACCATGATAAGTCTAGATAACATCTGTCACCATGCATAGTTAACAATTTTTTTCTTTTTTTTTTTTCCCTGATGAGAACTTTTAAGATTTACTCTCTTGTAACTTTCAAATATGTGATGCAGTAATACAGTATTATTAACTATTTTCACACTGTACAATACATCCCCAGGACCTATGTATTTTATCACTGAGAATTTGTACCTTTCAATCCCCTTCACCTGTTTCACTCTCTTGCCATCTCTGCTTCTGTCAGCCACCAGTATGTTCTCTGTATGAGCATTTTTTTCTTTTAAGATTCCACATATAAGAAAAAGTTATACAGTGTTTGTCTTTCTCTGACTTATTTTACTGAGCATAATGCCCTCAAGATCCATCCATGTTGGAAAAAATGGCAAGACCTTGTTCTTTTTGTGACTGAATAATTTTCCATTGTGTATATATTCCACATTTTCTTCTTTTATTCATCCATTGACAACATTTAGGTTGTTTATTATCATAAATAATAGTGCAGTGAACATGGAGGTGCCTATACCATTTTGAATTAGTGCTTTTATTTTATTCAGATTAATATTCAGAAGAGGGAATTGCTGGATCACATGGTAGTTCTGTTTTTAATATTCCTGAAGAATCTTTATACCGTTTTCTATAGTTTCTGTAAACAATTTGCTTTCCTATGAACGGTGCACAAGGGTTCCCTTTTTTCCCTCATTCTCACTAATATATTTCTTTATTAGTTTTTTTAATTTTTAATTTTTTATTGAAGTATAGTCATTTTACAATTTGTGTCAATTTCTGGTGTACAGCATCATGTTTCAGTCATACATATACATACATATATTCCTTTTCATATTATTTTTCATTAAAACTTACTACAAGATATTGAATATAGTTCCCTGTGCTATACAGTATCAATTTGTTGTTTTATTTCTTGTCTTTTGATAATACCTATTCTAACAGGTGTGAGGTGATATCTCATTGTGGTCTTGATTTGCATTTCCCTGATGAGTAACAATTTGAGCATCTTTTCATCATCCATACATCTTTTTTTGAGAAGTAACTATTTAGATCCTTTACACGTTTTTAAATTGGATTGTCTGGCTCTTTGCTGTTGCATTGTATGAGTTCTTTTTATATTCTGGCTATTAATCCCTAATTAGACATACAAGTCACAAACATTCTGTTGTTAGTTTCCTTTGCTGTGCAGAAGCATTTAGGTTTGATCTAGTCCCATTTGTTAATTTTTGCTTTTGCTGCCTTTGCCTTTGGTGTTAAATCCAAAGTATCATCCCAAAGACTGATGTCCTGGGGCTCACCACCTGTGTTTTCTTCCAGGAGTTTTATGGTTTCAGATCTTACATTCAAGTCTTTAATCTATTTTGAGTTATTTTTTTATGTATGGTGTAAGATAGTGATCCATTTTTTTTCTTTTGCATGTGGCTGTCCAGTTTTCCCAACAACATTTATTGAAGAGACTGTCCTTTCCCCATTGTATATTCTTGGCTTGTTTGTTGGAAATTAATTGATCATATATAGCTGTTTTTTTTTTTTTCCTGAGCTCTCTACTCTGTTTCATTGATTTGTGTGTCTGTTTTGACTGATTTGATATCATAGTGTTTTGATTACTATAGTTTTGTATATCTTGAAGTTATTACAGCCATCCTAGTAGGTGTGAAGTTATTGATTTTTTCTTTAGAAAAATGAGCAATATTTTAAAAAATAGAATACATTTAAAATTTATAACTACTAAAACTCAATAAGGTATTTTATATATGAACCACAATTTTCACTTTTACCAAATTATTAAATCTTACAGGTTGCAATAGTTGAGTCCTTTATATATTAAATGCAAGTAAAAATCCCAAGAATTCAAATAGAATGGCATAACTGTAGTAACTCAAATTTATTTGTCTTTGCAATTACATGTTATTGTTTATTATGATTCTTTTGCTTAAAAGTAGAAATATGTAGTACCAGACAAAAACCACCTGAAACAAACATGAATAATTACAAAGAATTATAAACATATTCTCAAAACAAATGAGGTAGCTGAGTTCACACGTCTTGGGCTGACCTTATAATTGGGACTTAGAGGAATTACTTCTTATAGATAAAAGTGTAAAGTTTTTTTTTTAATGTCTAAGTTGAAGCTTAATAACTGCTGCATTTTTTTTTTTTTTTTAGAACTTAGATCAACAAAAGATTTAGGGAAAAGGAATATTCTATTACTGCCATTGTTTAGAATGATGGCACATGTTGATAATAAAAAGCAGACCAAAATTTGGTTTCATTATTGTTTTGAAATTTTCTGTATACAATGTATTCCCTTATTAGTTGCACCTAGGACAGATCAACTCCCAGCCTTTGGATATATATTTGTTTCAAAGCTTTTTTGGTTTCCACAGTGGATGTTTAATATTTTACATGGGAAACATCTCGGCAATGAAGAAAACTTTTCTATGGTTCCCAATCAGGAAATAACCCTTCAGCCAAAGATCATAACCTGCCCTTTCACCAGAGTGCAGTAGAAGAAAGAGGTGATTGGTATAGGGAGAGGAGGTGCTAGAGAGAGAACATTAAGCTTACAGACTTTACCTCAAGGTCAACCAAAACTATTCCCAGAGCAATGAGAAAAAGCATTGTGCAAAATAAAGGAAGCAAACTCTATTAGTTATCCATTGCTACATAACAATTTATCTCCAAACTTAGTTGCTTAAAACAACAATAAACATTTATTCTCTCACACATTTTTTAGCATTCAGGAATTTGGGAGCATCTTAGCTGAATGATTCTGGCTCAGAGCCTCTCTCCTGAAACTGCAGTCAAGCTGCTGACTGGGGCAGTGGCCATCTGAATGCTGGATCGGGGCTGGAGGATTCACTCTCAAGTTCACCCACATGGCTGTTGGCAGGAGGCTTTAGTATTTTCCCTCATGCCCTCTCTCCAAAGAGCTACTAGCTACTCACAACGTGGCATCTGGCTTCCTCCTGCATGAGTGATAAAAGGAAGGATTGAAAGAGAGAGGAAGAAAGAGAGTAGCCAATATGGAAGCCATAGTGTCCTTGATAACATTTTCTCAGAGGTGACATACCATCACTTCTTGCCTTATTCTGCTGGTCAGCCAGACCAACCCAGGTACGTTGTGGGAGGGGCTACAGAGAGGTGTGAACACCAGGGAACAGGGGCCGCTGGGGGCCATCTCTGAGGCTGACTACCACACAAACCTCCCTGGATTTTCATTAATGTATAACTAGATTTTCAAAATTAGACCCCATTGCTCATTCTAGAATGTTGCTCATCTCTTTGATCTTCTAATTTCCTAAATTAAAAAGTAAACCGTCCAGGTATTGTTTTACTCCAACTGGATTAATTCTACTGAATTATTAGCGCCAACTACTCACCATGTCTCTTAACTAGGACAGGGTGTCTGTTACTTAACCTTCCAAATTTTCTTTCAAAGATAATTTTAAAAATAAGCAGGTGTTTTATTTCTGAGAATATGCTTATATTCTTAGAATAGAGAGAGTGGGAGCAATGGAGGAATAGAGGCATGTATTTTTTCTTTAAACCTTGTTTTTACAGTATTTGTTTTAAAGTCTTATCATCTGATGGCTGGTATTTTGGGGAGTTGTTTAATCCTATTAATGAAAAATAGTCTCTTTTCTACATGTCCATGATTTACAACGTTTGTGTTATCATTGAAAGAGTGAAGACTAAAACTTGTAATGTTTTCATTTCTTGAAAGATTAAATTGTGTTTTATTTATATGTGACCTTTAGTGTTTTCCCTGGATGGGTCCTTTCTTCTCATCACACAGTCAGGAGACACCTCTATGGAGCATGAGAGATTATATTTTAATTCTCTGAGGTAGGATCAAGGTGCCTTCATCATATACTACAGTTGCCCCCTAAAGAAATTCCAGTTGTGATGGCTGATGGCCTCAGGTTGCATGTAGGAATTACGTATGTATCATTTCTTCTGAAAGTAATTATTCTAAGACAAAATTAGGTTTGCATTTGATTTTGAATGGTGATGATGCATTTGAACCCTAGGATAACTGGAAATATATCCCATCTTCCTCTATTAATATAAATTCATACAGCTCTTTAAGCTGTGTTTCTCTAAACTGCGCAGCATCTGAAGGACGGTTATCCTATATCCGGGGGTTATGCTTTTATCAGCTGCTTTTTGTTTGCCATCTCACTGAAAAGTGCCTGATTGGAGAGAGATGATTACAAAATAAAATCACCATTATTAACATAAATGGTTTATGATCACTTTTATGCTTCTTTCTTGTCAATTTAAAGACTTGGGAGTTTGGAAAAAGTAGAGACTGTCTATTCTTCCGTTTTAGTATTTTGTAAATTGGTTTCTCTCTCCTACTGTGTTTTAACAGCAACAACAAAAAAAGACAAAATCATCGGAGTCAAAACTCTTTGCATATGTTTTCAGTAAGAAAAAATGGTTAGGTAAACTGTCTTAGTAGTTTAATACAATTTATTTTGGAAAGTTTTTTTTTTTTAAAGCTAAAACCTATATTTGATATATGAATTCGAGAAAACTGGAAACATGTATAAAGATTAACTTCTTAGTCTTATAATCCTTAGAAATGCACTGCTTGCTTATCTTGTTTTTTTGAGACTTCTTTCAGCTCTTGACTAATTCGTTTGATTTTGGAATCCTTACAAATACCACCACTGTAGTATAACTAATAGGCAAATTAGAACTAAGAGAATGGAATTTTCCCCCTCCCACTCACCTCAATAAGATGCAGAGATTTACACGGCGTGGTTCACATAGCACAGAACAATTCCTGAAATTTGTATTCAACTTTTCTATTTTAATTCAATAAAAAAATCAATTTCTATTTTAAATGCACTGAAGAGCAGATTGCTTAAATGAGTTCTTAGGTAGTTTTTCTTGTATAACTCTGATTTGATAACAAATTTAGATTCTGCATATCAGCTGTCTTTAATCATTCCAAATTGTTTGTGCTCAGGATGAATCTCAAGGCAGGCTTTGCGGAGTGTCAAACTCGTGCTGTTCACAATTCTCAGGTTACTATGGTTGCTTCTTCATTTTGTAACTTAAATTTATGGAAAACAGGCTCTTCTTGTCCAGAAACCAGCATGAACCTCATGAAATTTAGGTGCTGGACCTAAAAGGTTTTTGGCCTTTCTGCCTCTTCCCCTCGTGGCCGCTTTTGACCCATTTCCATGGGTTCCTGGATAATGTGGGTGTCCCAGGAGGATAGAGTTCATAGCGAGAATTAATTTCTGTTGTGTGAATAGGGACAGAAAAGAGCAGAGGGTTCTTAGGACACATCAGTTCTGCTCCCATCCCCCGTGTCCTTGAGTCACCCACCTCCTGTTCCAGTTTGACTCCTATTTTTCTCTGAATATTTAAAAGATTAATTAAAATAAGTTATGCAGATTTCATATTGTATTTTTAAATAAGCACTTCTAAAAGTCAGCATAAGTATATTAGTGATAAGTTAATATGATCTTTTGGTTTTAAATGGCAGAATGGAGCTGAATCTCAAAATACTCTTTTCCCTAAACCAATGTCATGAACAACATATGCCATTAAAAATCAACTCTTACCATCTGTCCATCCGTATATAACACACATATACACCAAGGGGGAAACACTCCCAACAATCAGTGAGTGGAAAAAACCAGTGCTTGGCCAAGGAAATAGACTTGAGTCCCAGAGTCCACATGGGGGCGTTAACAATCTGCTCTGGGCTCCTACACTGCCCTCCACCTGAACCAAACAGGCAGATGTCAGAGAAATAAAGTCCTAAAAAGTGCACCCCCCACCCACCCCACCAAACTGTAGAGAAGCTAACAGAGCAGCCCTGAGAGAGGGAACGTGGAAATTTCCATGAGAGTGGCTGTCTATTCATTCTCAGGAGAGTAATTTCTGGAGTTCTGTCTCCTGGTGTCTCCCTGCTGGCATGAAAGTAGAGGATAAAAAGCAGAATGATCATAAACATGCAGAGCTAATTATCTGCAGCAACGAACACGGTTTTAGCTGATCAGAAAGCAAAGGAGAAAATAAACTGGACAAGGAGCAGGAATGAATTGGAAAGCATATACTAGAATCCCTGGGTTATGTTTCCTTCAGCCTGTCTGTGGCCTTAACACCTTACCTCTATTGCATCTGAGAAAGGAAACAAATTGGATGCTGGAAAGAGAAGCTAATTGGACCAAATGACCTCCTGAGGTAGTCCTGATGGAAGTGGAGGCTCAGGGACCCTGAACTGAGTAGGGGAAGCTGTCTGAAGCCATAGGCATTGAATTGATTCCCAGTAAAGTGGAAGAGATCCTGGTGTAAGAGAATTAACAAAATCAGAGAGGGGATGGCAAAGCCCAAAACACTAACCAAGACCAACCCTCCTTCACACTCTACCCCTCGCCATCTGGCATGGATGTGAGCAGACATCAAACTGTAGTATTTAGAGGAAGCTAAATAAATCCCAGCGAAGGTGAGAAGGAAGTCAGAAAGAAGTGACCAGCATTATAATCCTACAAAGTTCTAGGCCAGCCTGTCCAAGTTTACCACGTGTGAGCGGGAGACTGATTACCTGCAAATTAAGAAAATAAAATTAAGAGAACACATGAAGAATGAAATCTGAAAAAAAAATGTTGTTTCAGAGAAAATATGGGTATAAATGAATACCACTAAAACCCTAAAACTTTTGTTAAGGTTTTAAATTTCAAGTATAGAGATGGAATTTTTGGGGAATCAGTGGGAGCAATAGATGAGTCACACCACAAAGTCACAGATAGAAACTAACTGCTTAATGATGTGGCATGGGGAAGTTGTGGTAAAGGGTGAGGATAGCATGGGTATCAAGTATAGAAGCAAATTAAACAGTTATGAAACAAAGAATTATGGAAAGTAAGTACTGTAATTTTTATTAATGTATAATTGACATTTAACATTGTATTAGTTTCAGATGTGCAACATAATGGTTTGATATTTGTTTATATTGCAAAATAGTCAACATATTAAGTCATTAACATACATCACCATGCAGAGTTACACATGTTTTTAATTGCAAATTTTCATAATATATAAAATGACTATAGTAACTAAGCATTGCAATCTAGAGGATCGATGATAGAAATGGAAATTTCTCAACTGTCTTCTTAGAAATTGAACTAGAAGGCCAGGCAGAATAGAATGACTAAAAACGAACTTTAAAGCTATCAAATCCTGAGAGATGAAAATAAACACACACATCACATAATTTTTTTAAAAAAGACCATTCATATAGAAGTTTAAAAGCAAAAGCATTACATTTAAAAAACAGAGCATGAGAAGTTGATTATGTTTCTTACATCAATGAATATAAATGAGATATTAGCTGTTAATGTAGTGTGACATATAAAAAATGATAAAATTAAATAACGTTTGACAGTGGGAAATTCAAAGAAAATTTAACAGAAATCCAGTGATGACAAGAAAAGTTAACTCATTATATCAGCCATTAAAAGATTATGTAGACAAAAAAATTATAGTGTAAAAGGGTCTGAATAAATATGTAAATACAGAGATACCTACCTAGATAGTTGGATGGATGGATGGATGAAGGAATGAATAATGTTATCTTTAGAGAATAAATCTTTATTTTGATACCTATGAGTCATATATAGAAATGGAGCATGTATTAGACCTCAAAGAAAACTTTAATATGGTCGCTAAAAGTAAAATAACATCCAAAACATCAAAACCTAAAACCCAACCACCTTAGAAGAACAACAGACAAAAAAAGCCCCTCAGAAAATTCTTGGGTTATAGCAGAAATTTAAAAAATATATAGAAAACAATGTAACAGAATTCAACATCATTTTGCTATTGAAATACACCTAGAAAAGATACATCTGAGAATATTCACAGCAATTTTGGAAAAGGAAAACAATGAGAGATATTAAAGTATATCATGAAGTTGCAAAAATTAAAATAAATCGGGGCCACAAACACAGCTGCATGTTTGTAACATTTAATTCATAAACAACAGTATCATTTCTAACTCACTGGGAAAAATTTGTTAGTCAGTAAATAGTGGGGAACAACTGGTTAACTTTTGCAGAAAAGGATAAAGCTGGATCCCTGTCTTACTTTTTACCTCAAAATAAATTCCAGATGGAAGAAAGTATTAAACGTTAAAAAGAGACTATAAAAAAGTTCTTTTAAAAAAAGTATTGCTAAATGTATTTATAACCTTTTATAAGCAGAAAGTAGCTTTCTAAAAAGGGTAAAACATCCAGTATTTATAAAGAAAAGATCGGAAAACTTCACTATGTAAAACGTGTTAGAAAACAAAATCTTTGTATGGGAAGAAAACGATGTGAAAAAGGACAAAAGACAAATGACAGACTAGAGGAAAATATTCATGAGTCAGATTAAGACTGATTTAAAATTTTTTTGCAATATTTCATAGACAAAACTAACCAACAATAAAAAAATGGACAAAAGATACAAACAGTTAATTTATAAAGAATGAAAAATAAGTGGGTATTTAACGCAGAAGACAGTCAGCCTCATTCAGAAGAAAAGCCAAAATATATAAAAATACAGATCATGAAACAGATCTAATTTTTACACCCCCATGATTGGCAAATAATTGAATTTGAACATGCCCAGAGTCAGTAAATTGATAAAGAATTCTCAATTGTTATGGTATAAAATATGGTGGCCTATCTTGGAAGTCTGAAGTTAGATAAATATTAGCAATTAAAATGTGGCCTGTTCCAGAACACCACAATAGAGCAAATATTGCAATAAAGCGAGTTACACAGACTTTTTTTTTTTTGGTTTCTCAGTGGATATAAAAGTTGGTTTACACTATTTGATAGTCTAGTGTGTGCAACAACATTGTCTAAGAAAACAGTGTGTACATTAATTTAAAAATACTTCGTTGCTAAAAAATACTAACCATCATCTGAGCTAGTGAGCCTTAGTCTTTTGCAGTGGGAATAGCACCGATCACTGATCACCATAACAAATATAAGAATAATGAAAAAGTCTGAAATATTGCAAGAATTACCAAAATGTGACATAGTGAGAAAATGCTGCTGGAAAAATGGAACCAGTATACTTCCTCGAAGCAGGGGTGACACAAACTTTCAATTTGTAAAAAAAGGCCCCCCCCCCAAAAAAAAAAATCAGTGCAGTATCTTCAAAGTGCTGTAAAACAAGGTATGCCTGTGTAATTTTAAAGACAAGGTATGGGCATATTAAATATATGAAAACATGCACATTTACTTACAGTTATTTGTTACTACATTAGTAAACTCTTTTCCACACAGAAGGACAAAGTTAACAGTGCTTGCCTTCAGGGAAAGGAAGGGGATGGTTGAGTGAGGAAGAATCTCACTTTTCATTGTGTTCCTTTCGGTTTTGTTTTCATTGTCTAATCATGATGTTTATCAGCTGAAGTTTTCTGAGCAGTTAAGTATTTTCACTTTTCTTATTTTTCTCTTAAAATTCAAAACTAATCATTGTTGATGGGATCAATCAGTTAAATAATTTTGATGAGACTGACTGCAGCCTGGGCTTATTATTATTCTGGTGTAAGCTGAAAACTAAGACCTGAAAACTTGATTTTAGCTGAAAACTGAAATCAGTTTTAATATTTCTATAGAGAGTTGCATATGCATACGTACTGTTAATTCACACAAGACACTAAGTTCAGGCTGATTCTTTTAAAGTATCTATTCTGCTCCCACAAGAATTGAAATAGTTTCAATAAATTTTGTTTTATAAATATTTAACTTAACATTTTCTGAGGTTGAAAAAGGCAATATTCCATAAGGGTCCATTTTCCAAATGTAAGGCATGAGTGATTTTTTTCATAGTTACAGTATTTATGAAATATTGAGAATTTATGCATGTGAAAAGTCTCATAATGGACTATTATAGACTTAAACTATTCTTTTTTTAGGTCTCCAGTGTAAAATTCCATTAGAAGCTGTATCAAATGAATATGCTGTGTTTCTTGTGCTCTAGGCTCTTCAATCTTCCCAGAAGTGTTATTTGCTCGCCTAGATGGGTCTAAAAGATTTTTTCAAAGAATTAGTTTAATTTTCTCTCAAACAACTCAACCTTCAGAAGGAATCCTTTCACACTGGGTTTTTTTTTTCTTTCTTTCTTTCTTTTTCTTTTTGCTGTTGCAGCACATACTGAAGGTCCTTATAAGCATGACATTTAATATGTTTGTTTTATGTAGAGGGTGTTATTAAAGTAGTGGCTGAATCACTTGATATAATTTGCATAAAGTCACATTTCAGTGATAAAAGTTAATGTCTTGAGAGTTGTGAATGAGTTGGAATGAATCATTCACTTCCTGGCAGAGCTTTGTCTTCAGTCCCTACCACACTTGAACTTCAATTACCTGGATTATCTTCATTTGTTTATCTATCTGCATTTACTGAAGTGGCTTGGACAGGTGGGTGTTGTAGGTATGTCTTTGACCTTAACCTGATTGCAGAGGGAGCTGGCACGTGTCCGTTTGTACTTTAAAAGCATCCCCGAAGCCTGATGATGTTCTCGCCACTCTGTTAGCAGCCAAGACACGGAGGCTGAGCGTCTTTGCTGTTTTGGAATCTGACAGACTGAAACTTAGTATTCGTTTTGGCCCCTCTGAATTTCATCTACTCATCCATGCTTGTAAAAATGAAATAAAAAGTCCTTGTTCTCGCTCTTGCAGAAGCAATCGTAGATTTTATGAGGAAAGCAATGAACATGTCACCCTGAATTTGGCAGCAGGGAGGAGCAGGGAGTTCATAAATTGTCTTTTTGGGTGCCAACTGTTAGGCACCAGAATTGTTTATATTAGCGAAATCCTCCGGTTGTAAGTTATGTAAATTGTGTCTTTTCCTAGACTATGGTTTATGGTGGAGAAGGGGGTTGGGGAGCATGTATTAAATCTGAAATGGTCTCATGCTTAAATACTGCAATGTGGTAGACAGTTAATCTTCAAAATAGATAGTGAACACACATAACTGCATTATTACCATCAACATATGTCTCTCCATAATTATCCTGGCTTGTACCTTGGGATGAGCTAAGGATGCAAGAGCTGCCTCAGCTCAGATTGTTTTGTTTTTATTCTTTGTGTTCCAAACAGAAGGTATTAGGGAAAAATAAAAGTTCTGTGGATTTGCCCAATGTTGGTGCTGGTGAAAACGTGACTCTGAAATTAATAGCGCTGAGACCTGGGAGAGCAGGTGTGGTTGAGTCTGACTACGCAGCTGTGTCAACACACCTGCGCTCATCGGAGACCCTTGGGGAGGTTCTTGAGACATGCGGCAGTGCACAGAGCTGGTTCCCCTTATCTGGCCGTGACACGTGCAAGTGGCATCTCGTGACAGGGTTGCAGCTGGCCCACCAGTGGTCAGGGATTCACTCCTGAGAGGCTGTGGTGCATTTTGCAAATAAAACAGGAGCCCCTTGAATGCTGAAAAGGAAAACCAGTTCTCTCCATTGAGGAGATGAGCTCAATTATTTACATGGTAACTAAAAAGGATGGTTGTTGAGCAAAATGTGCGTGTGGGAATGAACACAGTCCACAAACTCACATGTGCAAGAATGTAGCTGTAATTTCCTATATGTTTTATCCATGTAGTTCCATATACCTAGAGGGCATGTGCATGTAACTTTGCCCAGAACAATCCAGTCGTGGCTACTGTCCTGGCCTAATTAGTAGTGACCTCTGCTTCACTCTCAGTAGTGTCCTGGCCATACCACCTGTCCACCACCATGTCAGCTTGTCCTTGAATATGTTGAGGTGGAACAGCCTTGATACTTCAGTGGGAAGGGGCTCAAAGAAACAGAGAAAAGCCCTATTTGTCAACACTTCAGAATACTCTTCCCTTCAAAATATTCGAAGATTTCCTTTGCTTATTTCTAGTTTTCAAAAGGGTGTGGATAATGTTATAATAAGTAGAACAGAGGTGGAGATTGTTGGCCAGGGAAGGGCAAACTTATTCCTTGGATAATGTAGTGTTTTATTTGGGAGGACTTGATTTATTTAGAGGAACATCATTAATTTTATGAGATCGTTAGTTTACTTATTATTCAACAAATTAAACTGCTCTACCTATGCTAATACCGGTAGTAAAATACTTTCTATGACCATGATGTCCTCTGCTCTGGAGTTAGGCTGGCTTGGAAATGGCTGGCCAGAGCATGGTCTAGGGAGGAAACAGGTGAGGTCAAAGAAGGTGAGACGAGTTGCTGGAGAGCAGGAATCTTATACGGGGAAAGAATCAGGGAGTCCCTGGCCCCCCCGTCCTTGATTTAGGGCCCTTGTAATACATCACCCTCTCCCTAAACTAGTGTGTGCCTCCATGGCCCTCATGAATCACAAGGCAGTTTTGAAAGCCAAGTAATTGTCTGCTTGGATCGTATTTTGTAAACCAGGTTTCAGTCAAGGATTTAGCATACTGACCAAATTTGGGTCGATGTAAATCCAAATCACATCCACATCACTTCTTGACATGCGTGCCTGTGTACACACGTTCATATATACGTGTGTGTGTGTGTGTGTGTGTGTGTGTGTGTGTGTGTGTGTGTGTAATTATCAGTCTACATGTATAGAGGGATGGCCTCTGAAATCAAATGATCTGGTTCCATGTCTGTCTGTCCCTCTCTACGTACAGCTTACCTCCTCTTCTGCCCTGAGACCGTTTCTGTTTTACGTCATTTGTTCACTGATACCCTCAATAATGTGTTTGGGAGTCTGAATAGCCTGAATCCATCAATTCTGGGCAGAAATATGTTTATTCCAAGGACACCTAAATATCTGAAAGAAACGGCAGACATTTGCTGCTATTTCTGATGATTAATTTTAAGCCGGGCTTCTTTGGTACAGCAGAAAGAGTAAGCAAAGAAACCAATTCAGTGAGAAACTTAGGAAGGCAACCATCATCACAACATTTAAATTATGGGTGAAAACGTGCAAATAACAGCTTTGCTGTGACTGCTATGAAAGTGTTTTTAAAAACATCTTGTAGCTGTACACAAATTTGTGTTTAATATATTTTTTAGTTTACCTAAAAATGTAACACCTGCATTTAGTCTATTGTTCATTAAGTACATCGCAAGAGGTGAAAGTTTGAGGAAACATTGTTACTGATAAGAAAGTGGGGACTCTTTTTGAGAAGTCACAGCCCATTTGCTTATAATAAATGCTTTCATACATAAAAATAGTATAAAGCATGTTACAAATGTGCATTACCCATGTGTAATTGAATACAGAGAATACAACATGATTTAAAAATTAGTTGTTTACATTAACTGTCAACCTTTTATCTCTCAATCTCATACAGTTTTGAGACATTTGGCAATTTGTAAAATATAATTTTAGCCTGACTCATCAAAGTGTACATGGTGTTCTAACGCTTTTTAAATTGATGTCTTCCATCTAAATAACATTTTCTGCTCTTTAATTTTTCCCTTGAGATATTTATTTATTTTTCCTGTTTTCTCATGAGGAATGAAATGCTTTCATTATAGTGGAATATAGGATTTCTAAAAGTCTTGGTAATTATTGAGATCTTTGTACCAAACAGAGTATGAGTATTGAATGTTCTGATCCTTCTGTTTTGTTTTATAACCCTCATTATAGTAGTGAAAATGAGAATCAAGGCCTAATTCTGTTTTGTTTTGTTTTGTTTTGTTTTGTTTTGTTTTATTTTACTTTAATTCCTGGCGTCTGACTCTTGCGGATGATAAGGGAAACAAGCAAAGTTACATATTTTTTGAGTGATGTAAAGCTAATTTGATCATGTTCTCCTTTGGAAAATGCAGAATCTATCAAAAGCAGCATGATTAGAGCAGCGCATAGTCCAGAATCCCCTCATTCTCTCCTGTGTCATCGACTGAGATGTTATAATCAAAGAAATAAGTTGCATCCCAGAAGGTTTTTTTGTTTGTTGGTTTGTTTTTAATATTTTCATAATCTCCTTTCCTGGCTCTCTCTTTGTATGACAGAGTCGTTTGTGCACTTGATTTTTATTTATTCATTTATTTAAAAAAAAAACAACCTTTTTTTTTGTAGGGGAGAAGAAAGGAAAGGAAAATCATTTATCTTTTATTTTGAAATCATGAAAGATCAAGAGAGACATCCTAAGATACCAAATTTTTTAACACCTATCTTTGAGAAGAAAAGCAAAAAGTGACAAGAAGCTATTCTTTAGAGTATAAGTTTGTTTCTGGTCTTGTCATCATGGTTAATCATACTGATTTGCAGCCCAACTATTTCAATCACTGGGACCCAGTTTTAACATGATTAACATTTTTGTTCCATTTGTGGATTAGTGCTAGTCCCCAAATTTCAAGAACAGGATAGCCCTCCATTGGCCCCTTATAAATAAATCATACCTTCAGGCTCTTGAAATTAGAGCTCCCCCTCCCCCAGAGAGCCTGCTGTAAATCTGAGCATTAGGGAGTCGAGCCTGTTGTTCCAAATGGCGTACATTCAAGATGAACCAGATGTCTTCATTTTGGAATTTTAACTCAGGGCACCTTTTCCTTCTTTTCAGCTGGTGCTGTCATCTTCAAATGACAGAGATTGAGTATTAGATTGCTATTGCATAATTTCCTTATCTCTCCTCTATATACTGGGTTTGATTGAAAGTTCAGATTTTGTGAAGAATGTTTTACGTAGGAGATATTGAAATACAGGAAACACATTATTTCAACATAAAGAAAAGAGGAAATGTGTGTGTGTGTGTGTGTAAAGTAGGCATAGCATCTGAATTTTTTATCTAATTTTTTCTTTAACAAAACAAGGCCTTTGTTTTGTTAAAAATGGACAATTAGTATCATTTCAACAGTTTTTCCTAATCTTTGATTCCCCAGCAATCTTTATGTAACATGTAATCCCCTTTTACTCTTCAAAAAGTTTTTATGCTATTTTTTTCATATTGCAAAAAGGGTGAAACAGTGTCCTGGAACCCAGTCACTGCCTTTTTTTGAGTAATCTGAAATGGGTCCAAACTGTGGCCCTTCCTGTAGAAATTACTGTAACTGCCTAGAAAAAACTTGAGATATGAACTCACAAAGGAATACTACACAACAATGAGAATAATTACATACAACAACACAGACCTACCTCATAAGCATAATGTTGGATGAATGAAGCTGAATGATCCCAGTTATATAAAACCTTAAAGCAGGTAGACACAATCTATATGGTCCCACGTCAGGGTTAAGGTGTATAGGGGGGCATCTGGGGGACTGGTCATGCCGTTTCTCTGTTTGGATACCGGTAACAAGAGTGTGTTACGTTTGTGAAAATCCATGTAGCCGGTTACCTATTTCTACTTTTCTGCACTTCCACAAAATGCTAAATGGATTTGCTTTTACTGTGAGCAATATGGGACACTGGAGTCCTAATGGGACCCCTGTTTTCTGAGGATCTGTTCTTCAAAGCCATTTTCACCGCCGGTCCTCATTTTCACTGAGGCTCAATAGAACACCCCCTACTTCACTGCAAGTAGTTTCTTTCTCTTTTTGTCCTTACTTTTACATCTGGACATGAAGTCCTCTGTTTCCCTCTGCTGAGTGTAGATCTTTCTCCAGGGAGCACTTCTCCAGCCCCAAGTAAGTATCCTTAGAGCATGAGGAAAAGCAGCATGACCTCTCCTGCAATGCTGGGCACCATGTCCCTGCAGCTCAGTGTCCTTACTCCCACCTTCTGTCGGATTCATGTCGAGAAGTACTTGCAGGATTCACAGAGCTGCCAATGGCTAATCTGTCACTCTGGGAGGTGGAGCCGTCTTCACTGGAGAGATGTTGGCAAGAGGCAGGGCAGTTAAGCCATCTCCCAAAATGAAACTCCTCTCCCTCTTTGCGCTTAGCTTTGCATACAAAGAACACTATGGCACTCTCAAAGGTCACGAGGCTTCTTAGACAGGAAAGCGTTTCCTGTTCTTAGGAATCTCAAAGGGAGTCAAAATGGTGCCACAGGGAGAAGCACTAAGATCTGTTGCCAGACTTCTTGGGTTCAGTAGCTGAATAGTAATAATGAGTACTAGCTGAAACCCAGTCGGAATGGTTTGAAAAATTCTATTTTCCTGTTTTTCAATTTCAAAAAATTAAAATATAGAAAATAGCAGTGCTAGATAGTAAGGATGATAACACTTTCCACCTTGCTCAGGGTGATGGGGGACATATTAAATTCTCAAAAATGGCAACCGTTAGTAGCATACAGAGCAGAGTCCTATATTCACAGTAGGCAATCAGTCTATGTTGCTTGATGAAAAAATAGTTTTTCAGATGAGTCTGGTCATGTCAGCCTCCCATGGAAAATTCTTTCAAATCCCATCAACCTTGGGGTGCAGTCCAGTCTCCCTGCAGATTGCTATGACCTAACTCTGGCCTCCCCTCCAGCCCCCTCTCTCACCTCTCACTCCTGTGGGTATACTCTAGCCCTGCTTAAAGACTTAGAGCATCCCTAACCAGCAATTCTCCATGACTTCACCTTGTCCGTCCCCTCTGTCCGAACTGCCCTCCCTCCTCCTCTTTACCTGGGAAACCCCACCCTTTCTTTCTCTGGAAGTCATCTTCTTCAGGAATGTGCTACTGATTCTTCCTACTGACCTCAGGCTGAGTGAGGCATTCCTTTTCTGGGGTTCCACAGTGACAGAGAATACTCTCCATCACAAATATCTCCATTAGACCAGGAGCTACCTGAGTGTAGGAATAGTGGCTTCATCACTATGGGATCTCCAATCCCTAAAATAACTCTTTGATATTAACTTGTTGAAGGAATTAATGAATGAAAAGATAAATGACAATAAAATTAGGCATACATGGTGATCTTCCTTAGGCCTGCAATCTCCATATTAATATCCAGAGTCAGTTTAATAGACAAAAGATAGTTTGAGTAAGAAAATGATACAACACCAGAGGCACAATTCATGAAAAAAATAGCTGTTGAGCATGATTTCTTTAAAATTAAAAACTTCTGCTTTGTGAAAGACAGTGTCAAGAGAATTAGAGGCCCTGCCATGGACTAGGAAAAAACACTTGCTAAAGAAATATCTGATCAAGAACTGCTATACAAAATATATGAAGGAATCTTAAAACTCAACAATAAGACAACACACAAAATAATTTTAAAAATAAGCAAAAGACCTTAGCAGATACCTCACCAAAGAAGATATATAGATGGCAGATAAGAATGTGAAAAGATGCTTGACATCCTATTTTATCAGGGAAATGTAAACTAAACAACAATGAGATATCACTACATGCCTGTTAGAATGGCCAAAATCCAGAACACTGAAGACACCAGATGTCAGTGAGGATGTGGAACAACAGAAACTCTCATCCATCACTGGTGGAAAATATTACAGCTACTTTGGAAGATAATTTGGTGATTTCTTAACAAAACGGAATGTATTCTTACTAGATGATCCAGCAAAACTTATGTCTACACAGAAACTTACACACGGATGTCTACAGCAGCTTTATTCATAATTGCCAAAACTTGGAAGCAACCAACGGGTCATTCAGTGGGTGAATGGCTCAACTGTGATACATAAGCACAATGAAATATTTTTCATTGCTAAAACGAAATGAGCCATCAAATCATGAAAAGGCACGGAAGACCCTCACATGCATGTTACCCGGTGAAAGAAGACAGCCCAGAAAGGCTACATACTGCCTGATCCGGAGAAGAGGCCAAGGATCATCAGAGGAAAATGCGCAGCTTCGTGCTATGCTGCTTTCCCCTTCTCTTGCAGACCCTCAGGAAGTCTAGCTTTGATGCAGTAGCAATATTAGCTAAGCCGTTTTCACAACTGTCTTTTCCTCCCCTTCTTCCTCTGGCCCCTGGCAAGAGAATTAACTCTAAAAAGTAAAATAACAAAAAAATGCATCATTATATCTGGGTCAGATTAGCTTTATTCTGTTGTGAGTCTTCTTGATTGCAGCACTAATCTGGTCAAACACGTTCCAACTACCTAGTCCACTATTTATATTTCACCAGTACTTAGCCGAATTGTATAAGTTGTGAGCCTGTCACGTCTATGCAGTTAGTGTGGGATGGTTCTTTAATTCTGCGAGTGTGTGTTTTGATTATTTGCTCCTTCCCGGTGGTATTTACGATAAGCTCAATGGCCAGGATTAAATAGCAACACACAGGTTAGTGTCCTGGACGTCTCCCTTCCGTTCTCTTATCCACTGTCCACACTTTGACACCCCGTTCTGTGCCCCGGAGACCTCTATTAACTACATCCGCTGGGCTACCTCTGCCAGCAGAGGGCGCTGTCAGGAGATCTGAGCACAGAACAAGAAAGAGGTCAAGGTGTGTGTCATTGCCCCTGCAGACACAGGTTAGCAGTGGCTGTGTTTCTATACAGAAGTATCCCTCTCCCCTATCTGTAGATGTCACTGGATTCCAGTAACTGCTTTCTCCTCTTGTTCCTCTAGACTAGGGGTGGTAAAATCTCCCGTCTCAGGGTAATTTATTATCCCAACTTTGAAAATAGCCCCTTCATTTACCTCCTCAGTGACCACTTGGAGTCTGGCAACTCTTGTCCCCCCACTTTACCTCCCAACAGGAACACATAATGTGCAGTTCCAATTAAGACATGCATGCCAGATGTTTCACCACTTTGTAATGAATTATGCCATGCTCCCTTGGCCGAGACACCACGTTGAAGATGTTGCCCACCTTTGGGCAAGTGGCTTCAAATTGATTTTGAAATGTGTGGCTATTAACTTGAATGTTTCCCTTCTTTAACTTCCAAATGGGCACCTCTTTATTAAAAGTAATTCAAATTATAAGACAATAGTTATCAAAATAATACCAATAATACTAGTAATAATAATAATAACCAGAATTTATAGAGCTTGACACATGTTTTTGCACACGTGTTTCCCATTTTATCCTTACAGAAACTTCATGTGAAGTTACTTTTTTCCCCGATTTCACAAATGGGAAAATGGAGTCCCACAGAGAGACTCTCTCCTCCTCCCACACCTCAAAATTGAGTAAAAGGATAGATTTAAGTACAAATCTTTGAACTCTAGCAGGAGAAATGTGGTGGTTAAAGTAGAGATTAGGAGGTCAATGATACTACCTTCAATTTATGTGTGTGTTAGATTCATTTTAATGTTCTTGGTTGTTGGTCAGCTATTTGCAATGCAAATGGGAAATCTTGTACTCAGTTCCCACAATATTTGTCATTTTTTACAAGGACAGCTGCTGGTTTCTGTGTTTACCTGTGAATCTTTAATTTCTGAAATCCTATAAGATCATTAACTTGTTGAGTAGACTGCAAAATAGACACTAATGGAATATAAAGTGATTCAAGAGTGCAGACTTCTCACTTATAGGATGACAAGGAGTTGTACACTGAATTCACATTTCCCAGCAGGGAATCTGAAGATGTTGACCATAGGTGTTTTTTTCTCCTTTTATCTTTCTTTCTTGATAATCTAATGTATTTTTCTCCCTCAAATGCATAGACCACTATCTGCAACACATTTTTGTTTTCTACCCACAAAGTTAAAAAGGAAATTTTCTTTTCTTTTTTAATGTATAAAGACTAAACACAGTATTCAAGCTGTAATTATAAGACATAATTGCATTATGTTTGAAACCCTATTAACTATTGAACACAATAGGAATCTTTTCTAGAATCCCTATGGCCTTTTCTCTCTTATTTTTCATAAAACCAAAAGGGTAAGGCCCTGGGGAAACATGTATCTTTTGTTTTATGATGAACACATGACTTATGGAGAAATCCTGTCTCCCTCTTTTTGCCCTTATTTTGGTCTCTTTGGCTTTCTCTCTCTCCTTTTGTGTAGCCACAGTTTTATCAAACTTATGACTTGGGAAATTTTATTGAAGTAAGAACTCAATCAAGAAGATTCTTTAGGATCTTATATCTTGGATTTTTAAAAATGTGCAACTCCATTAGTTAAAGTAAAAGTTTAGTGGCTGAAATATACTCTTTGACAGGATAAATTAAGGATTATTCTGTAATCTTTTTGTTTTTTATTTTTGAAGAGGCAACCAGAAAAATAGATGGTTTACTTTATTCTCAGGGAAACCGAATGAAAGAAGAAGACAATTTCTTCTTCCATAAAGTCCAATTATAGGAAATTGAGTGATTGGGGTGGGAGAATGAGTTATATTTCTGCCATGCAAGATCACCTGGGTGGTCCATTCTCCCTGTCCTAAGAGAGTTTCTGATCTAGCAGAAAAGTTATAGTGCACACACACACACACACACACAAACACACATACACACACAACAAACTGAAATATAACAATGTGCACAAAGTACACTTAGACAGCAGAAGAGAAAAAATACTAAACTCTAGCTGAGAGCACTGGAAAAGGCTGGATCCTAGGGCATTTGAATTGACTCTCCTGTACAGGAAAATATTTGGAGACCAATATAGCTGGAAACTGCTTATAACTTTTTCAGAGACTAATAAACCTGATGGCTTAACAGAAACAAGAGATGCATGAGAGGAATAAGTAAGAGACAAATTAGTAGAAAAGTGAGTAGAGACCAAGGCATGGAGAGGTGCTGGACACCCTCGTGAAGTCTGAACTTCATTTTTGAGGCAAGTGGCACCCCCTTAATATTTGACAGTGTATGTAGGACTGGGTGGCTGAAAAAATACGGGAAGGAGATAATAAGAAGGCTCTTGCAATCGTCCAGGCCCGCAGTACGGAGAGCAACCCCAGGCTGGGGCACTGGCAAGTGGAACGGCAGAGAGAGAGCAAATGTGAGGGAAATAGGCAGGGCTATCTTAGGGATTTAAGAAAGGAGAAGCAGCTATAGACAGCAATTCTGAGGTTTCCTTTGTTAATGAATCCACTGGCCTAAATGGATATAGAGAAAGGTAAGGGGTTTGGGGATGGAAGACTGACGAAAGGTCTGCATGTAAAGCTATCCATATCTCCACCTCAACATCAACATAGGCACTAAGAGATCCGGGTCTGTCTTCATTTATCCGTATGAGAGGTAGCAGATCATAGTTGTAAGACCTAATCATAGGGTTGGAATTCTACTTTCACTAATAACTAACCACTTTAACTTCTCTCTACCTGAGTTTCCTAATATGTTAGGATGGAGACTTTATGATAGCTATCTTAAATACCTTGTGAAAATTAAATGAATAAGTATATATAAAAAGAGCCTGGCTATAGTAAGTGCTGTAGAAATTGTTAGCTGTTATCTATGTTTGTAAATCTGTATCTATCTTTAACTGATCTGTATAAACTTGGATCATAATATTATTTAACTTCTTTGGGCATCAGTCTACCAATGGATAGACTGAGTTTGTGTTAGATAATCTCTAATGTTCATTTTGTTCAACCACATGTACTCAGCCAGTAAGTATCAAATTCCTGCCATGTGGTAGACACTGAGTGTATGATGGAGAACAAGACACAACTCAGTATTTCACAGTATATGTGTACTGCTCACTTGGGAGTTTTGATCTAGGATAAATGGGGATGAAGGAAAGGAAAACATATTAAACAGATAAACATACAATAATAAATGTACAGTAAATACATAATTACTACCAATTTTAGGAGATAAGAAAATTGAAAGGACTCTATGAGAGAATATTAGGAAAGTACCACTTAGAGGAGTGGGTGGAGGTAGGTGTTGGCAGTCAAAGAAATCTTCTCTTTGGGGATGATATTTAACTTGATTCAATGGTGCGAGTAGGAGTTAATCAGGCAGAGTACGGTAAGGTGGGAATTCCAGGCAGTGAGGAATTAATCCAAAGAATGGAAATAAGGCTGTGTGTCCACAGGGCAGACGGCAGAAGGAAGGTGTGAGACAAGAATGGGAACGAGTTTGGCTGGGCATCATCCAACAGCATCTTGTCGGCCAAGTTCAGGGTTAGGGTCTATTCCAAGAGCAATGGGAGCCTCTGCAGAGTTTCAGATTCTTGTTTTAGAGGAAGGAAAAAGAAGTACTTTTATATAATAAATGTACGTTAAACATATGCAGATACCTTAAGCATTACGCCATTACGCATTAGAACTTTTAATTTAAATTTAAATTTCTTCACTCAATATCAAAAATTTATTAGTCTTGAACATTCTAAATTAGTTCAGTTTTTAGTATTATAAGACATGGAAAGTTTTTCCATTTCAAAAAAGGCCTTGGGACAGGAATTATGCCAAATAAGAATTGAGGAGGAAAGTAGCCTCCTACTCCCCAGTTCTCCATTTCTGCCACCCCTTTCCCACCCTCTCTAGATAAACACAATTTTAAGTTAAGCCACACAATTTTTATGCAAATGAGACTTCAAAACAAGCCTAGTAGCTATCTCTTTTGACACTATTATGGAAACTCTGAAACCTAACTGTCGAGAGAGCTGTATTTAGTTGAGAAGTCCGGCATGTCTACCTGCTGGCTTATTTGCCCCGTCGAATGTCTTTTTTACCCCTAATTATTTAGCACACATAAACTGGTTGCTCAAAAATGTCTTCTACCAGCCAGCCCTACCCACTGTTTCTAATGAGGGTGGTTAACCCCAGCCAGGAGATACATAATTAGTAGTGGGATTCAGTGCTGGATATAATTAATTATATAATTCTTAGCTTCTCAAGTTACATCAGGCAACTGGGGTTTTTTATTTTTTGAAGTATAGTTGATTTACAGTGTTGTTAGTTTCAGATATACAGCAAAGTGATTCAGTTATACATAGATTTTTCCATTCCTTTTCATTATAGGTTAGTATAAGATATTGATTGTAGTTCCCTGTGCTGTTCAGTAGGTCCTTGTTGTTTATCTACGGTTGTGCAACGTGAGTATGAGAGCAGGTCTCATCACTACTTTATATATAGCAGTGTGTGTATGTTAATCCGAAACTTCTAATTTATCCCCCCGCCCAACCCCTTTCCTCTTTGGCAACTGTTTGTTTTCTATGTCTGATTTATAAATAAGTTCATTTGTATCTTTTGTTTTGTTCAGATTCCATGTAAGCAACTGGGATTTTTTGAAGGATTACCAGTGAAATGGATGTAGGTTTATCAATTCCCAGTTGAGAATACTACAGTTAGACTCAACATTAATTGGGGGGATTCTACAAACTTAGTGGCCATTTCTCACGGCCTTGGTTCTTCTCATAACCTTTGACCACTCCCCTCTGCCCATCACCTGAAGAAAGCATTGCTGTTGTTGCCCTTGGGGTCCAAGGACGGGCTGTAGAAATGAACCAAGAAACAGCAATGCTGATGCTTAAATTAGCCATATACTTCGGTGGTTGTTTGGGGTGTGAGATTCAGAACATTACCTGACCCCAGTTTCTTAGAGCAGAGTTAAACATCTTGCTTAAGCTTGCCTGCTGCTACCAGTGACTCTTATGTAACAAATTATCTTTTCTTATCTCCCATCTGGAGACATCCTGAAAGGGAGGTTTTCTGGCTCCCAAGTGGTGGTCCCAAAATGGATGTTATAGAATTGGTTGTTTGTTACTTCTCTTCCTAAATCTTAATCATGGTAGGATGGTGGAAGTTTTTCAGAAATGAAGCATGAAAAAATTAGGAGTTGTATGAATCCAAATGCATTGAATGTTCAGATTCATAGCCTTTAGTTTCATATTCCTGAAAGGGTGCTATAGTTAGCTAGGGGTGCTTACAGGCCTGAAATTTTTCTGGCTAGATCTCTAGAAGTCAATGGGGCATCTGACTAAATAATCTGAAAAAGGCAGTTTAAGACTAATGAGCCCATTAAGAATATCTTAAAACCACTGTATTGCAGATTTGGGCAGGTTTCCAAGTTTGAATTACTTGGAGAGTCAATAGAGAAATACACATTTTTAAAAGAAATACTAGTCATATTTGTCATTTGACCCTATTGTTATATAGGACCTCATTTAATGTCAAGTCTATTAATCATTTATTTACTCAAAGAATGAATGGGCTCCTACTTTTTTGGCTGGCAAAAACAGGAAAAAAGTAGATGGGGTCCCATCTCCACACATTGCAGGTGTGCTTTTGGTCCCGCTAAAGAGGCAGAATCAATAGAACAACTTATTAAACCCATTTTATTCCTCTGATAGTATTTTCTGAATGTATTTGAAATTGGATCCATATTTTGCTGAATAAAGAAATTGTTATTACTTTCTGATTTGCAACAATGCCAGGAGAAAAAAAAAAATACTGAATTTTCTATGCCTAATTTGACCTGGTAATTTCTAGTCCCATGTGCCCAGAATCTATCTTTTAAAAATATTTTGACTGTTTTTGTTACTAAGGAGATACAAATTTTGTGGGAAATTCAGCATATGTATACATTGATGAAGGTGTGGTCTATTGTAAAGACCAAGTGTGCACACACAGATGTATGCACACACACACACGTATGTAATTATAGAAAGTGCAATGAAGTGTCTAAGGAACAGACGCTTTGATTAGACAGCTTTCCTTCAAATCCTGGTTCTGACACCTCTTTGCCATAGGAACTCGACATGCCAGTTCACCTCTCTGAGCTTCTATATGTATAATATGGGACGAATGTTGCACCTTCGTTGGGTTGTAGTAAGGACAAAATTCAGTCCATCTAAAAGTGATTAGTACAGTTGATTGCACATAGTATGTGCTCAGTAAACATACCATTTATAGATCAATGGTATCAACTGGACCTAAGTTAAATTAGGTCCACTACACTCAGATTAAAAGGCAGTATCTTCACATATCCCCTCGAAACTTGGACTAAGTGTAATCTCAGAACATTCCAGGCATGTTTCCTCTTTTAAATGGGCTATTAGTAAATCTAAAAAGGAGCTGAAATAAATATATGGCTTCCCATAGACGAGAAGAGAGTCCAGTAAATTACTATTTTCTCTTAAAACCACCATCTAGATGTTGGTGCAGCAGCGTTATCTCACTAATTTACATTTTCTTCTCCCAGTAGGCAAGAGTACATTCAGTAAGAAGAAGAAAATCCATTGTTTTCTTTTAAAAATCCTGTTTAGAATATTCTTTTCTGGAACCTGTTAGCCACACTTAATTTCTACTTAGATGCTGAGATAAAGAGTTTCCTCACCAATGTTCCAACAGAGCATAGAATTAATCTTTCAATATTCAGAAAAATCAAAGTCAAAATTAAAATGAAATATTTTATTGGATTGATCTCTCACTGCAGGTTGGAATTTAATACTGAATATGGGTTGAACAAATGCATTTTTTAAGATGTTCAAAAGCTGTAGAATCAATCTATTGATATAGGCAGTTGTATATCAAAAATGGCTTAACAAGACTAATTTTAAAAACTTTTAGGAATAAAATCAGTTAAAACACGGCTTACTGTTGTAGCACAATGAGCGACTGTATATTTTCTGAAGAGTCGCACAGCTTGAAAGTACCTAGATGCTGGATAAAAACAGACTTTTAAATGAATTGCTGAGCTTTCCAGAAAATAACAGAGATTCCGTAATAAAATGGTTAGGAACAGAAACAGCAGTGGTAAGTAAGAGCTGAGGCCCAGGATGACTTGAGGACATTTAAGGATTAACAGCCACTGGAGAAATGGGAGACCAGGCCTTGGGCCTGCACAAGGGAACATTTGAATCTGAGACCCTGGATAAAGTGAGGCTCTCACAGGACCACACCCACACAGAGGGAGGATGGGCCAGGAGCAAAATCCACCTGCCAGCAAAGAGAGATGCCAGGAGACCTATATCCAACTCAACTCCAAATGGGAAATAAAACTAAAATGAAAACAAAGATTTTCTCCTGAGAATTTGTAACCATAAGCTGTCCTTATGCAGGTCTGTGGTTCAAACGCTTAGCATGGGAATAAAAATGGTTCTAGTTTGAAACTGCCTCCTGGCTCCTAACAGAAGCAACTGTAGATGCTCCCAGAGGAAAGCTTTCCTGAGGATTCCCACAGTTCAGCCTGCTATTATAAGCTCCTGATATTAAAACAAACAAACCAACAAATAAACCTTGCTAACTGAGGAGAAAGAAACCATTAGAGATTGGCAAAGCTAAAACAAACCAAAAATACAAACAAAAACCAGTAAGTTAGACGTACAAATGGTTTAAATTTTGAAATTATCAGATGCAGACTAAGAAATACATGTACTCATCATTTAAAAAAATTAACAGGTAGAGTTTTCAAAAAAAAAAAAAACCCACAAAACTAGCAACTAACAATTGGCCAGGTAGATTTTTAAAATAAAAATAACTTGAAATTAATCTTGAAATTAACTTTTAATGATTATAAATAAAATAATTAAAAGTTAAAAAAAAGGATGAGCTAAACTACACATTTGACAAAAGAATAACTTACTTGAAAAATATATTTGAAGAAATTAGCCAGAATGTAGCATAGAAAGATAAGGAGATGGAAAACATACAGTGAAAAAAGATGTTAAAAATCAGGATGGAGCAGTAATATCTAACATATGACTGATTGAGATTACAAAATACATCAAAAAGGAAAAAGGGGGAGAATCAGAATGGAAAGAGTTATGGCTAAGAATTTTCATATTATTGAAAGATTGGTCCTTCAGATTCAGAAAGCATAAGGTTTCCTAAGCAGGACAGAGAAAAATAATTAACAACTAGACACTTCAACAAAGGAACAAACTTAAGACTAGCCAAAGAAAAAAGACAGATGGTGTGCAAAGAAATGACAATCAGATTAACAGTATGTTTCTCAACTGAAGCCCACTGAGCAGAATTTCTCAAGAGTGCTTTGATAAAATAATTCTTAGCACACCCTCATATATGCAGCAAAGCTATCTTTAAAGAGTGAGAGTAGAATAATGCAATTTCAGGTAAATAAAAACAGTAAGTTTATAATCAACAGGTTCTTTCAATGTGGCATATACTTCAAAAGAGAAGAACAATTGAAATGATCTCAGTAAGAAGATACTGAATATAGGAAAACTTAACTGCTGCCTCTCTTTTCTATCACGAAGTCCAAACAAACATGACTGTAAAAAGTAATATCTTATTTGTGGCACTAGGCAAACAAGATAGAGCAAATAAACCAAAACCAAACAAAACAAAATGAACAAACAAACAAAAAAACAAAGCAGGTAAGCTGAAAGGTAAATAATAAAAAGTAAAGCACTTGTATTATTTTGGAGGAAGTTAATAAACTGTAAAGTCCAACAAGCACTGACATAAGAGAATCGATTTTAAGTTTGAATTGAAACGAATAGGGTGAAGGGTATTTAATAAATCCAAAATGCATAGACTTAGGACTCGTTTTATTGTTAAATATTTTGAACATCACTCTTGGATTAAATTATATCTACCCATATATTCTTAAGGAAGAAGAATAATTTTTAAAGCATAACAATATACATTTTGACAATTTTAAGTTTTTCATAAAAGAGATTTTTAATTGGAGAACATGCATAATTCAAAATTCCATAAGAAGACTATTTCTAGAACCTTATGTTACATCTTAGGTGGAGGACAGTCAAAATGTTTTGGTCTGTTTTGAATAACAAAGTCAAGGAATGTGAGAAAACAACAGAAGAAAGGAAGGACTATGGTAAAACTGGGATTTTTCCTACTTAAAATAATAGTGAAAGAAAAAAGAAAATGTAAAGAAAGGATGTGGATAAAAATTGTTTAGCTACCTCAGTCATCACAGTAATTATAAAAAGACTAAATTTTTTAATTAAAATACAGAAATAATCAGTTGATCGAATGATTAGGAAAAAATACAACAAAGTTATACACTATCTACAAAACAAGAAAAATATAGAGAAATACTAATCAAAAGAACGATGTAGCGCTATAAGACAATCAAAATATAAAGATTGATATGACTTAAAGATAATTTTTAAATCTACAATCTTAGTAAGAGATTTAGAAATAACATTCTCACTATTGAGAAGTAAATCTAATAGAAAAAAATAGAAAAGTTGAAAAATGCAGCTAATAAGCTTGAAATGTACATTTGTGAAAACCTGATTCTCAAAATTAGAGAATAATATTTTCTGTTATTTAGTGAATATTTATAACAGTTGGCTATATTTTAGGCCAAGGGTCAACAAACTATGGTCTACAGATCAAATCCAGCCCATGGCCTATTTGGGTATGACCCTCAATGAAGACCAAATTTATGTTTTTTTCTGAATATATGTGTTTATTGAGGTATAGACAGTTTAAAATGTATCATTTTCTGGAGTACAGTATAATACTTCAGTCATACATGAACATATATACATTCATTTTCATATTCTTTTCACCATAAGTTACCATAAAATATTGAATACAGTTCCCGGTGCTATACAGTATGAACTTGTTTATTTTGTATGTATTAGTATCTGCAGATCTTGAACTCCCAATTTATCCTTTCCCACCCCCTTCCTCCCTGGGAACCATAGGTCTATTTTCTATGTCTGTGGATCTGTTTCTGTTTTGTAAACAAGTTCATTTGTGACTTTATTTTTTAGATTCCACGTATAAGTGATATCATATGGTATTTTTCTTTCTCTTTCTGGCTTACTTCACATAGAATGACATTCTCCAGGTCCATCCATGTTCTGCAAATGGAATTATTTTATTTTTTATGGCTGAGTAGTATTCCATTGTATAAATGCATCACAACTTCTTTATCCACTCGTCTCGCAATGGATACTTAGGTTGTTATGATATCTTGGCTATTGTAAATAGTGCTGCTATGAACATTAGGGTGCATATATTTTTTTTTAAATTAAGGTTGTCTCTGGATTTATGCCCAGGAGTGGGATTGCTGTATTATATGGTAAGTCTATTTTTAGTATTTTGAGAAATCTCCATACTGTTTTCCACAATGGCTGCACCAAACTGCATTCCCATCAACAGTGTAGGTGGGTTCCGTTTTCTCCACCAACTCATCGCATTTATCACTTGTGGACTTTTGAATGATGGCCATTCGTACTGGTGGGAGATGATACCTCATGGTAGTTTTGATTTCTGTTTCTCTGATATTAGTGATATTGAGAATTTTTTCATGTGCCTATTGGCCATTTGTATGTCTTCATTGGAGAATTGCTTGTTTAGGCCTTCTGCCCATCTTTGGATTGGAATGTATTTTTTTTGTTATTAAGTCATATGAGCTGTTTATATATTCTGAAAATTAAGCTCTTGTCATTTTTATCTTTTGCAAATGTTTTCTCCCATTCTATAGATTGTCATTTTGTTTTGCTTGTGGATTCCTTTGCTATGCAAAAGCTTATAAGTGTAATTTGGTTCCATTTGTTTGTTTTTACTTTTATATCTATTGCCTGGGTAGAATGCTCTAGGAGAACATTGCTAAGATTTATGTCAGAGAATGTTTTACCTATGTTTTCTTCTTAGAGGTTTATAGTTTCTTGCCTTATGTTTATGTCTTTAAGCCATTTTGAGTTTATTTTTGTGTATGGTGTGAGAGACTATTCTAACTTCACTGATTTACATGCAGTTGTCCAGTTATCCCAGCATCATTTGCTGAAGAAACTGTCTTTATTCCACTGTATGTTCTTGCCTCCTTTGTCAAAGATTAATTGACCAAAAGTTTGTGGGTTCATTTCTGGACTCTTTATTTTGTTCCATTGATCTATGTGTCTATTTTTGTACCAATACCATGCTGTTTTGATTACTGTAGCTCTGTTGTATTGCCTGAAGCCTGAGAGGGTTGTTCTTCCAGCTTCATTCTTCTCTGTTGTTTTGGCACTTCTGGATCTTTTGTGACTCCATATAAATTTTACGATTATTTGTTGTAGTTCTGTGAAAAATGTGCTGGGTAATTTGATAGGGATCACATTAAATCTGTAGATTGCTTTGGGTAGTGTGGCCATTTTAACAAAATTAATTTTTCCAGTCCAAAAACATGGGATATCTTTCCATTTCTTTAAGTCATCTTTAATTTCCTTAGTCAGTCTTTTGTAGTTTTCCATATATAAAGCTTTCACTTCCTTGGTCAGATTTACTCCTAAGTATTTTATTTTTTTGGATACAATTTTAAAAGGGATTGTTTCTTTACTTTCCTTTTCTGATATTTCATTTTTTGTGTAAAGAAATGCCACTGATTTCTGTATGTTAATCTTGTGTCCTGCTACCTTGCCAAATTCTTTTATCAGCTCTGGTAGTTTTTGTGTGGTTTTCTATATATAGAATCATGACATTCACTTATAATTACAATTTTATTTCTTCTTGTCCAATTTGAATCCCTTTCATTTCTTTTTCTGGTCTAATTGCTATGGCTAGGACTTCTGATACTATATTGAATAGAAGTGGAGAGTATGGGAATTCTTGTCTTGTTCCAGATTTTAGTGGGAAGATTTTCAACTTTTCACTGCTGAATATTGTGCTGGCTGTAGGTTTGTCATAAATACCTTCATTATGTTGGGATATGTTCTCCCTATACATTCTTTAGTTAGCATTTTTATCATAAATGGGTGCTGAATTTAATCAAATTATTTTTCTGCATCTATTGAGATGATCATGTGGTTTTTGTCCTTTCTCTTGTGGGTGTGGTGTATCGTGTTGATTGATTTGCATATGTTGAATCATCCTTGTGTCCTTGGGATGAACTCAGCTTGATCATGGTGTATAATCATTTTTATGTGTTGTTGGATTCTGTTTGATAATATTTTGTTGAGGATTTTTATGACTATGTTCATCATTGATACTGGCCTATCGTTTCCTTTCTTGGTAGTATCTTTGTCTGGCTTAGGTATCTGAGTAATGGTAGCTTCATAGAATGAGTTTGGGTGTATTCTTTCCTCTTCAATCTTTTAGAAGAGTTTGCCAAGGATTGGCATGAGCTCTTCTTTGTATGTTTCATAGAATTCCCCAGTGAAACTGTCTGGTCCTGGACTTTTGTTTGCAGGGAGGTTTTTTTATTGCTGATTCTATCTCACTTCTAATGATTGGTCTGTTCAAATGATCTATTTCTTCTTGATTCAGTTTTGGTGGACTGTATGTTTCTAAAAACTTGTCCATTTCTTCTAAGTTGTCCAATTGATTGCCATATAGTTGTTCGTAGTATTCTCTTATGTTTTTTTTTGTTTGTTTGTTTTTTTGTGTTTCTGTGGTGTTGGTTGTAATTTCTCCATTTTACTTTCTTATTTTGTTTATTTGTGTCCTCTCTCTTTTCTTCTTGGTGAGCCATCCAGAGGTTTACCAATTTTGTTTACTCATTCAAAAAAAAAAAAAAAAGATCTTGGTTTCATTGATTTTTTTCTATTATTTTTTAATCTCTAATTTATTTATTTCCTCCCTGATCATTATTATTCCTTTTCTTCTGCTGACTTTAGATTTTGTTTGCTTTTCTTTTTCTAATTACTTTAGGTGGTACATTAGATTGTTTATTCGAGATTGTTCTTGTATTTTCAGAAGGCCTGTATCACTGTGAACTTCCCTCTTAGGACTGCTTTTGTTGCATTCCATAGATTTTGTGGTTGTGTTTTTATTGTCCTTTTTCTCAAGGTATTTTTTAACTTCTTTTTTGATTTTATTGTTTACTTATTGGTTTTTCAGTAGCATGTTGTTTAGTTTCCATGCTGTGTGTGTGCAGTTGTTTTTTCCTCTCTCTCTTTTTTTTTTTTTTTTTTTTTTTTTGTGGGTGATTTCAAGTTTCATGCTGTTGTGGTCAGAGAAGATGTTTGAAATAATGTCTATCCTCTTAAATTTGTTGAGGCTTCTTTTATGCCTGAGTATGTGGTCTATCCTAGAGAATGTTCCCTGAACACTTGAAAAGAATGTACATTTTGTTTTTTTGGTAATGTCCTAAAAATATCAACCAAGTTCAACTGTTCTATTTTGACATTTAGTATCTCCATTGCCTTCCTGATTTTCTGTCTGAAAGACCTGTCCAATGATGTTAGTGGGGTGTTAAAGTCTCCTACTATTATTGTATTCCCATCAATTTCTCCCTTTATGTCTGTTAGTACTTGTTTTATATATATTTAGGTGCTGCTATATTGGGTGCATATATGTTAATGAGTATAATATCCTCATCTTGTATTGCTTCTTCAATCATTATATGGTGTCCTTCTTTATCTTTCTTTATAGCCTCTGTTTTAAAGTCTATTTTGTCTGAATATTTCTACTCCTGCTTTCTTGTTATTTCCATTTGCATGAAATATCTTTTTCCATCCTCTCACTTTCAATCTATGTGTGTCCTTAATTCTAAAGTGGGTCTCTTGTAGGCCACATATTGCAGGCTTTTGTCTTATTATCCAATCTGCCACTCTATGTCTTTTGATTGGATCATTTAGTCCATTGACATTTATTGTAATTATCGATAGATATGTGTTTATTGCTATTTTGAACTTTGTTTTCCAACTGATTTGGTATTTATCCTTTGTTCCTTTCTTTTCATTTTTGTTTTTCTTTTTGTTGTTTGACAAATTTCTTTTGTATTAGCTTGGTTTCTTTTTTTTTTTTTTGTGACTCTATTGTGTTCTTTCGATTTGTGGTTACCCTAATTTTCAAGCATGTTAACTCCCTAATACATCAGTTTGCTTTAGACGGATAGTCATGTAGGTTCAAATACATCCTTAAAAGAACAAAGAAAAAAAGAAAAAAGAGAGAGAGAAAAAAATCTTTATTTTCCTGATTCCCCTCTCACCTTTTATGATTTTAATATTCTGTATTTTTAATTTATTTTTTTACATTTTCATGTTTATTCTCTTGTAATTCACTGTAGTTATTGCATTTCCAATTATGTTTTTCCCATTTCTATAGCTTCCTGCTTCTTTCTATTTAGACTAGACCTTTCAATATTTCTTTTAGTATAGGTTTAGTGTTGCCAAACTCTTTTAGCTTTTGCTTGTTTGTGAAATTCTTTATCTCTCCTTCTACTCTAAAAGACAGTCTTTCCAGATAGAATATCCTAGGTTGCAGATTTATCTCATTCAGGACTTTGAATATATCTTGACACTCTCTTCTGGCCAGCAGTGTTTGTGTTGAGAAATCAGCTAAAAGTCTTAGAGGGGTTCCCTTGTAACTAACTCTTTGTTTTTTTCTTGCTGCCTTTAGAATCATTTCCTTATCTTTAACTTTGGCCATCTTAATTATAATATGTCTTGGTGTAAGTCTGTTTGAGTTCTTCCTGTTGGGACCCTCTGTGCTTCCTGTAATTGGATATCTGTTTCTTTCTTTAGGCTTGGAAATTTTTCAGTCACAATTTCTTCAAATACCTTTTCAATCCCCTTTTCTCTTCTCCTTCTGGGTCTTCAACTATGGTAAGTTGGCACACTTTATATCATGCCATAGGTCCCTTATATTGCTTTCATTGGACTTACTTGCTCTTCTGTCTGCTGTTCTGATTGGGTGACTTCTGTTATCCTGTCTTCTAAGTCACTTAATCATTCCTCTATATTATCTAGTCTGCCTTTGACTGCCTTTAGCTCAACTCTTATCTCAGCCTTTGAGTTTTCTGTTTTCAATTGGCTCCTCTTTATAGTTTCTATTTCCTTCTAATTGTAGTCTCTGTCTCTATTCATAGTGGCTCTTATTTCCTTCAGTGCTTTATCACCCAATTTTTGAAGTTATGATCAAGTAAATTGTCAAGGTCTATCTCATTGATCGTTCTTACATGAGACTTCTCTTGTTCTTTTAATTGGGAGTGGTTCCTCGGCTTCTTCATTTTATTTCTATTTCTCTGGCTCTATAGATTTAGAAGTATCAATTGTCTACTGTGGTCTTGAAGGGCTGTTTTATTTTTTTGTTTGTTTTTATTTAAAGTGGGAGCATTCCTGTGTAGACTGTGTGCATCTAATAGTTTTGTTGTGAGGGCTCTTCTTAGTATGGTTGGTTGCCACATCTTTCTTCCATATGTGTTGGTTGTTATACCTTTGATTGGGAATTTATTTGGTGGTGGTGTGATCAAAGCCTGCCCTGACTGTTGTTGTTGAGCAGGGCCTTGTTTTTTGTTCTATGGGGTCACAGCCTTGACAGGGACTGGGTCTATTAGCCTATTGCTGGAATAGAGGCTTCCAGATATGTTTCTGAGCTGTTATCTGTGGTAGGCAGGGTTGGAGCACTTTAGCTGGGAAGAACATTCACTGAGTATACTTCTGTAGGAGATGTCCCCTGGGAAGTGCCCTCTGTGGTGTTGTCTGTCACTTGTTATTGTCACTTGCAGGCTTAGAAAGTACTCTTTGTTGAAGCTGCTTTTGTTCCTGCCTCATTTGCAGGATGTCGGCCACACATTCTAGTGTCCCCCAGGTTCTATGCCCCAGGAACCACCAGTTTAGATCTGCCAATGTCAGACACTAGGACCTGCTGTAGCAAGAGTGCAATCACACACCTTAATCCGTGGTGAACAAGAGGGTCAGCACAGAACCCCACCCTTCCTCCAAGTACGGTATGGCATGCTGGCCTGTTGTAAATACCTGTACTCACCCTGGCCATGTGCCAGAACCCCTCTCACTGCCTGTTCCTCCCAGAGACGTGGGTCCATAAAAGAACCAGAGAAAGCAAATCTACCCTCTCTGCCTGAGGCTGTAAACAAATCTCAGTCCTGTCTGTGAAGGTGTACGTCTACTGGGTATGGATTCAACTTTCAGCCCTGCCTCCACATAGCTGTGATGGCTATGACCGAACACCACCTCTCTTCTCCCAAGAACACACCAACAATGGACCAAGCATAGGCAGCATCTTTGGCATAGCTGAGTTGCACCCCTCCCTGACATGCATACCAGCAGCGGTGCTTTTTTATGGGGGGTCCCAGGCTGTTCTGTTTCACACACACCCCCAGCCGGAGCTCACACTGCCCTCCAGTCCTCTGAGGCTGCCTTTGTGCAGTGGAACCCAGCCTTCTACCCAGGCTCCTCGCCCATCTCCTACAACCAGGCCTGGCTTCTCCCTGCTGGCTCACGTCTAGGGCTGGGGATTGCAGGGACCCTCTGTGCTTCTTTCCCTTTGTTCTGTCTGCCAAGCAGCTGCCACTTTCTTCTCCAAGCCTCTGAAGCTCTGCTTCTGCCACATCTGACCTCCTGGCGAGGGAGAGGGGCTGGTCCTAGTATGATGATGCTTTTCTTCCTGTGCTGCTCCCACCCTGCAGGACCAGTCCTTCACCGATTTTTTCCTTTTCCTTTCTTACCAGATTTTGTGGGAATTCTCCTGTATTTCAAAGCAAGAGACACTCTGCCAGAGTTCAGTAGGTGTTCTGTGTGATTCAGTGGGTTTGTAGTTGTAATTCTTGGTGTATATGAGGGAGAGGGGGAGCTGTGAGTGTCTCTACTCCACCACCTTGGCACCTCACCTCTTATGTTTTTAATTGATTGTAAGAAATTTTAAAAGAAAAGGTGAAGAGTATGTAATAAAGAACATATATGGTCCACAAAGCTTGAAATAGTTACAATATGTCCCTTAAAAGAAAAAATTAGCTAACTTTATGTTCTAGGCCTTAGGGAAAACCCAGCAAATGTCACATCAATTATCATTCAACAAATATTTATGGAGATCTACTGTGTGCTGGGCACTAGTGTAGACACTAAGGAATCATAGTAAACAACAAAAACAAAAAATAGAAACACTTACACTCTAGTGAAAGAAGTAGATAAGTAAAGTAAGTTAATAAAATATACTCTTAAATCGTATTTCCTATTGAAATATTAGAACCTATTCCATCAAAATCAGAAAAAAAGATAGGATGCCACGTTCCATTCAGCACTATATGGGGATATAATTGCAACAAACAGAAATGAAAGTGGAAAAAACTTTTTCCACTGAGAAAGTTCAACAAAGTTGTTGGGTTAAAACTTAAAAGTATATTGAATTTCTACACACTACCAAAACAATACATAAATGGACTTTAAAAAAATACAAGAAGTATGTAAAAACTGTATTAAGTAAAGTAAGCTTTTTGAACAGCTCCTAAAATAACCAAAGCTTCGTATGCTGTCAGGCTACTACTTCTCTTAATGATGTTCTTTTAACCATCATAGCTATATCTGTATTTGTGGAAATCCATAATCCTTGTTTAGTGTTTGTTCATAAATGTTGAAATTTAAGATAACCTTGTTTCCTGCAAAGTGATGTTGAGTGGAGTGTCCTGGTTCCAGAGAACATTTTGTTCTTCCTCCCCCTCAATCTGTTCAGCTATACATCCCAGAAGGGACCTGCAGGAAATGAAGGAGCTAAAAGGTTTGCATTTATCTTTAAAAACCTACCAGACAAAAAAAATATGCTTTTTAAAACTGATCTTCAGAGGTCTCCTCTGTCCTCATTATCTGACTATAGTTGTATTATATTTTGTGAAATTCTATATCAAAGGTCAGAACAGCCCCTTTAGGCATGAAATGATGCCCCAGCTCTTCATGGACTGAAAGTTCAAAGTGCAGAAAATTGTATGCATTCAGTTTCTCCTCATGACTTCATCCGTCTTTGTCCTTCCTTAAAAAAAACAAAAATGAAAACAAACAAAACCCCCACTAGTTGCAAGAACTTGGTTTACATCACAGATACTAGATTATGACCTTCATGAGAACAGGGACATCTTTATCTTTGTAGAAACCACAATATTTGGAAAAGTGAGTACTGGCAAAAGATATGTTAAATACGTAGAATTATGTATAACATATAGAACATTTTCCCCCTATCCATATAACTCTTTCAACCACAAAACAAAACTGTATTTCACTAAACCCATAATAAGTATCATGACAAGGTAAGGCAGTAGTAAAAATCCATTATTCTTCCAGAAGCCAGCAGGAGCATGAAGAATGGGGCATGTAGGAGTGGTAATTATGCTGGCAGTGAAGTGCCTTAGTTAAGACTAAAGGGACTGAGGAACGCTGTTTAAAATCAGCAACTTGTGATGGAATAATCACTGGGCTAGAGGTCAAGAGACTCTGGTTGGTTCTGGTCCTGGAGCTGCAATGACTAGCTCTGACCTTGGGCAAATAATTTCCTTTCTCTGGGCCTCCCAGTTTCAATATGTACAAACTGAAGACATTCTATGCTCCTACGATGCTACTTAGGAAGGGCAAACTTCCCATGTGCCAGAAGTTTGTCAGCACAGCTAAGACCTCTCTCTCTCTCTCTCTCTCTCTCTCTCTGTGTGTGTTGACATGTATTATTTCCATGACTTAAAAACTCAGGAAGATGGAAATGAAAGCAGGGACTTGAACAGACATTTGTATGCCAATATCCACAGCAGCATTTTTCACAATGATCAAAAGATGGAAGTACCTGAAATGTCAACAGACGAATGGATAAACATAATGTGATATATACATACAATGGAATATTATAAAAAGTAATGTAATTCTGACACAAGCTACAACATACATGAACCTTGAAAACATGCTTAGTGAAATAAGCCAGACACAGGACAAATATTTTCATTCCACTTGTATGAGGTACCTAGAATAGTCAAAGTCACGGAGACAGAAGGTCGAATCATGGTTACCAGAGGCAGGGGTACTGCAGGATGGGGAGTTAGTGCTGGTGGGTATGGAGTTCCAATATGAGAAGATAAAAAGATCTGGAGAAGAAAAGTGGTGATCATTGCACAACAATGTGAATATATTTAATACCACTAAACTGTACACTTAGAACTGGTTAAAATGGCAAATTTGATGTTATGTATATTTCACCATAATTTAAAAAAACCTCAGGGAGATATGACAGAAGTATCTACTCTTTCATGCTAAAAGTGATTTGTATTTCTGTTTCCCCAGTTTCATTAAGAATGCAAAATCTTTGACATGACATCACATAGATGGGAAGGGAGGGAGTGGAGAACCATTTCTTGAGTCAGTCAAATGAAAGTAAGTAGAGAACCTTTCAGTCCAGTAGAACTAAGTTGGCTATTTTCTTTGTTTTCGCTTTTGTTGTTTTATTTTTTCTGGTGCCTGAAATGCAAATTCATTGAGACATCCATGTTCTTTGCTGAGACCAATGTTTTCCTTGAGGAAAATACCAGATATCATGAGTGTGCAAGACCTGAATGTTGCAGAGAGTTGAAAGTGTTAACATACCACTGCGATGGCCCACTTACTCCAGGGGAATTTCAACCAGAAAATTGTCTAGTTTTGTGTAAGGGGAAAAAAACGAATTTTCTTTATGTAATGACTGCTGATCTAGTTTTGGCTGTATGTGGGATTAAAGCAAATCTACTCTTTTACTCTCATGTACCGTTAGCAAAATTGTAAGATACATTATTGATAATAGATACAAAATACCTGAAAGCTTTTTTATCAGGCTTGATCACTTCATTTAGAGAAAATTCTGTCCCCTTAACCAAAAGCCTAGGAGCGTCAGTAATAACTTTGCTATTTATTGGCGCCTTTCTCATTTTTCTCTCTTGCTCTCACTCTGTTTCAATTAGGTTACTTATATCCATCAACATCATAATCTCCTTTGTTGAAACACAAGGGTTAAGGTCAATCTACCTCTTAGTTTTATGTATTCTCTGCCTAAAGAAGGCAGTATGCAAATGGTACAGCCATGTTACTTTATAAATCAATTGGTAATTAACAGCAGTTGATGTTACCAGAATTACGTTTAAGATTTATTCTTGTAATTTATTTAAAATTCAAATTATCCTCCAAGTGAACTTACTAACTTGTAGCCTAGTCATTTTTTTTATATAAGCAATTTTTAAAATTGAAGATAAAGCTGAATTTCCTTTCTTCAGGACAAAAAAGCACATATTATTTAGGGTTCAAGTTTGAAAGCAAAACCTCATGAATATTATGCAGTAAGGGGAAGCTGGAAAAAGTAGAGCTCAAAAGGTAGAGTAGGGAGGTCAAAGGAAAGCCACAGTCCAGGCGCCAATTCGCTGGAGCGGGTGGGCAAACAGGAGACTACGGGGACAAATGACAGGTCACATAGAACCTGCTTCCGGAAAGAAAAAGGAACTTCAGAGAGGACCCGGTGCATCTGCACCTGCTGGTGGGCCTGGTGGACCTGTCGGTCAGCGGGACTGGCAGTCTGGAAGAAGAGCTGGCCGTGGAGCAGGGAGAGCAGGGGCGTGCTGGCTTCCCGCCACCTGCATCTGTGACTGGGACACCAGAGGCCGCCATGTCCATTCGCCTCCAGAGCTCCCGCAGAATCCCCTTCTGGTCAGCGCAGATTAGAACCATGCTGGAAGGCGATTCTGGGAACCTCAATTCCAGCACAGCTGTGTTGACACAGTACAGCCCCAAAGAGCATTTTTTTAGTTGTCACAGGCAAGATATTTAAGAGTTAGCAAAGGCTTTTCAGCTTCCCCAAGGAAATGCTGATGCAGAGCTGGCAAAACACCAAGTCTCCCCAAAATAACACTGAGCTGAACACCTAACTGCCAACTAGCTACCAGCTGCCCCAACTGAGAGGGAGGGTGACAGGGCTGGACTAGCACCAGCCAACTGGCCTGGGAGGGACACTTACTCAGGAGGGCGGGACCGTGCGAGATGCCAGAGGCTCTAAGGTGGAGTCCAGGCAGGACCCTGAGATGCGAGCCTGGAGAGGAGGAGAGCAAAGAAAAGCCCCCAGGTATCTGGGCTGGAGGAGGATCCTAAATATGTTCCTCCCACACCAATGGAGTCTCAGCGTTGTTTTTGTGGGCGGCACCTGGGCTCTGGCCTGATTCTTGATCCTCACCTCTCCACAGTCTTCCTCTGTCGCTTTCCCTCCATCTCTGCCTTTCTCCTCCTCCACTACTTTCCCTCCATCTTTCCCCTCCATCTCTCTCCCTGCACACTTTCCTTCCATCACTCCCTCTAGTCATTCTGACCTGTGACTATGGAGAACGGTATGGAGGTGCCTTAAAAAATTAAAAATAAACTTAGCATATGATCTGGCAATCCCACCCCTAGGCATACATCTGGAGAAAAATATAATTGGAAAAGATACATGCCCCCCAATGTTCACAACAGCACTATTTACAGTAGTGAAGACATGGAAGCAACCTAAATGTCCATTGACAGATGACTGGATAAAGAAGATGTGCTATGTATACATATACATATATATACATACATACATACATATATATACACATACACATACAGTGGAATATTTCTCAGTCATGAAAAGGAATGAAATAATGCCATTTGCAGCAATGTGGATGGACCTAGAGATTATCATATTAAGTGAAGTCAGACAAAGACAAATATCATATGATATCACTTATATGTGGAATCTTAAAAAAATGATGCAAGTAAACTTAATTACAAACTAGAAATAGACAATAAAGCCCAGGGAACTTTATTCAGTATCTTGTAACAACCTATAATGGCAAAAAAGAGTCTCAAAAACAACATATTATATATATATATATATATATATCTGAATCACTTTGCTGTACACCTGAAATCAACACAACATTGTAAATCAATTATTCTTTGATTTTAAAAAATAAAAAAAAAAAGATTCAGTAAGCTCTGTGCGGCATTAGGGTCTTCACAGGCTGCTGCTTAACCTGAGCAAAAGCCCAGCTCCCGCTTTCTTCAGTTCCTATCCCTCACTCGGTGTCTCTGTCTCTGTCTCTCTATCTCGTGTCTCTCAACACTAATAACTCCTCCTGCTTCAGGTCTCAGCTAAGAGTGACCTCTCCAGAGAGACCTTCCCTGAGACCTCCCTAGTGAAGTACACACTCCTTCTTGTATTCTATTATTATTCTCCAGTTCTTCATGTCCCTCATGGCACCTCCACAATTTAACATTACGTATATATTTATTTTTTTGTGACTTGCTTACCCTACACACTGAACTGTGAGCTCCCTGAGGACTGGGCCATGTCCCTTTATTTACCAGTGTCTACCCAGCAGCCAGCACAGTACTTGGCATGCTCATGGAAGGCGGTTATTTAATGCTTTCTGAATGAATAATAGAATGAATAGATAAGAGATAGATGAATGAACAAAGTCAGATTTTAATGCTTTTTAAAAAGACAATCTTAAATCAGACTAACATATACTTAAGCCAAAATACCTAACCCCTTTTTGATTTTTGAGATCAATGATAGGAAACAAGGAAACATTCCTAAGATAGTGCAAAGCTTCTGTGGACAGATACTGATGCAGTTATCAGGGATCCCTCAGTGAATACAACAGTGGTGGGAAGGGAACAACAGGAAAGCCTATGAATCCTGTAGCCTCATTCAGGGACCACAGTGGGAAAGAATAGAATCTGGTGTGGCTCAGTTTCAGAAGATCAGATACCTGGCGACAGGTTAAAGCAAACTGGGGAAGAGATATTGAGATTTAATGACGGGAGAGAGTCAAGTCGTCTTTACAAAACTGATAAATGTTGACCTAGGGCTTCTCTTGAAAGGATTTGAACATTGACTACTTAACGGCAGATCATAATTAGAGGCAACTGATGAGCAATCTGCCAATACAGCCATTACCAAAATGAGAATTAGAATTGTGCAGGCGTTGCAGTGTATATGTCTTAAGCCAATTTACTAATATTTTTACTAATTCATAGAAGAAAGTGCTTGAGAGACGTTGTGCATGTTGTGAATAAGTTAGCCTTAACAGTTCAGTGACATAAAAAGCTTTCAAAATGAACAGCAGCTTTTAAAAATCTTAATATCTGTATCTATATCTATATATCTCAGCTGGAGGACCTTTTATGTGTGTGTGAATGTCTTTTACCTTACTTTTGGAAAGACTTTAAAATTTTGCAAATTTAAAAAAATAATAAATCTGTAAAAATTAGTCTTAGCCTCTCTACCATTGATTACCACACAACTGGAATTCACACATATAATTCAGTTTGTGCATTTATTTCAAATAGTCTGATACTGGTTTAAATTGGGTTTTCTTGACAATATTTCTTTTTGTTCTTCCTCAAATGAAGATGTGAGAATTTACTCAGAACATGTTTGCTAAATAGACCTCCATGGTTAAAGAGAAGCTGTCCAAGACGCTCCTGTTTCAGCCCAGGGGAGCACGTACACTGTAAGATCAAAGTGAAAGGATTTGTTTTGTCTGCCTCTAATTGGGAGTGGGCTGTTTCCTTACCCACTTTGTCAAGCCCAGAGAAGGTCTTATTGTCGAGAAAGAGGCCTCCATCTCTGAATGCCCATGTAAAGAACTTCATCACATTACTCTTGTCCCATGCAGCAAAGAAAATCCATTCCATTAAGGAGATTTCTAGAAACTGGCTAAATTTCAAGCTGTGTTTTAATTCAACTTTTTGACAGATGGCATTAAAAGGAAGTCAAGGGTCATAGCTGGATAACTGGGTATAAATACAGTCAGTGCAGTTGGCCGTAGCATCAGTCATGCAGAACCAATTTTCAGCTTGATGATATCACGGTTGCATATTTTTAATTGAAACATTCATAAGGAGTCCTAACATAATCTTAGTATTTCTCTATTTTTTTTTTCCCTGAAAAACTCAAGGTGCTGGTTAATGGTGTTCAATGAAATGTTGCATCATAGACTTTATATTTCTTACCTACATGTCCCCTGAAGCATAAAGTTTGGGATAAAAATGTCCCTTGATTAAAAAATCTGTATTCTCTAAGTCTCTAATCAGTAACAGAAGCTTATTTATAAATCTAATCCTGAGCACAATAAAACTTATCACTGAAAAATTCCTTCATTGCTAAAACACATACACTCAAATTTTTAAATCATAATTTTTCTAATCCCCACTCTGCATTTAAATAGTGCAATATTAGACTATGTAGAATGTTATATAAAGCCAAAAAAATTGTCTTTGTTATATTCGAGTGCAATGTCTCATTTTAAACAGTATAACAGCCTTAAATATATGGTTCCTTCGTATCTGTTCTGCTTTCTTCCATTTGCAACAAATATTATTTGTAGCCTTTATAATTTAGAAGAATTTTAAATTAAGATGAGAATACAGCACAAATTTTTTTTAAAAGTAAAGCAAACTGACTTACAAGGAACTCATCAGAAACTTTTGAAATGAATATGGGAACCACGGGTAACCATTCTGTCATACAAGTTTCTTATATAATTACACTACTTTAAATATTTAATCACTGAATTATAAAATCAGACCTAGTCATATAGATTTAGCTATAGGAAAATTTATTAAACCTAAAATCATTGTGAGCCTGCCATTTGTGGGATAGGAGAGAAAATTCAAGCAAAAAGATATTACAGTAATTTATGATAAGCGTTTTCATGTTTTCTTTTATACCATTTTAATGGGGGTGGGGACACCGGACTGCTCTAGAAGGCTGAATCCATAGTGGTCCAAACAGACTTCTTGCCTCTCTCCCTCTTTTTGCAGTGGAAAGGAGGGGAGAGGGGAAGGTAAGGATTGTCAGTGTGTAAGCATTTGTCTTAAACTTCTGCACTTTGACTTTCCAAATTGAAAAATATAAATCTGCCAATCTGTGCTAACGCATGTCACAGCTGCTGCTGAAAACTCATCTTTGACTCATTCATCCCCATTGAATCTAAATTTATTTTAGATTATATCTTGACAGGAAATCTGAGCCCGCACTCGGCATTTTCCCGTCCTCACAGGCATCTGCCTCGCTGTATGCTGAGGGTTTCACTAATGAATGTGACATTTGCTGGCAAATAAATAAATTAATCCACCTCTACAGTCTATTTCCTTGTTCTAGAAAGACAGAATGAACAGAACCAGCAGCACAAGGAAACGTATATTTTTTTTTTCTTCCTCTTGCTTGGTCCTACTTCCTCTGCTCAGTTACTTTTGACAAAGGAAGTGAAAATAAAAGCTATCATGGAATAGATCAAAGTCATGGGACTTATTTAAGAAGACAGAAACTAAGATAGAATTGGGTCTTCAGCAGTTTGCTCACCCTAGCTGCCCATCATATCCTGGTACAATGAGACAGGTAGGCATGTGTTTTTCCTGAAGTGAACTGAGGTAAAACCAGGAAGCTTTGGTTTACATTTTGCATCATAGTTGTGGGATTTCTAGGTGGGTGCAGGTGCTAGAACATCATTCCATTTAGTGTAAGAATGAGAGTGTAAGTGTGAGAGTCTGTGTACTCCCTCATGTAACTTGACAACCCAAGCAGAGATTGTGACTTCAGGCAAGGCTGCATCCAGGTATTGAATGATGTCATTACATCTCCAGTTCTTTCTCTCTTACTTTGTCTCGACATTGTATTCCTTTATAGGGACTGGCTCAAACAAGTGCTTTTCACCTGGCAGCAAAGATGTCTACATCCAGTCTACAATCCAGACTACAGTAACCTTAGCAATGGCTACCATTCTGGAAGTGCTTCCTGTGGGCTGGACATTCTTCTAGGAACTTTATGGGCATTATTGCCTTTAATCCTCATGGTTAGTCTATGTGTTTATGTCATTTGTCCAAAATCACAAACTCATAAGGGATAGAACTGGATTTGACTAGTCAGTGTGGCTCTGGCACCCATGCATACAGCCCCTACCCTCTGTTGCTACTCTAGTGCTTGAGGTCTTGTTATGTACAAGATGCTTTCCTTCTTCTAACATCCATATCATCCTGCAAATGGGCTCCCATGGCCCTGCCTGTGTCCCTGCCCACCTTGCACCAATTACTGTGTCCAGGTGTGGCCAACTTATGTCCTGTGCATCCCCTATGGCAAAGTAAGCAAGATGACATGATATTCAGCCACAGCAGCTGGGGAGGGGCAGGTTCAGTAGGGAAAAGGTACATGGCAGATAAAAAAAAATTACAAATGACTGCTACAGTAGCCCAAGCTGCTAATTTGCTGGAACGTTCCCTGGCATTGCAGCATTGGATCTTGAAAGCAGCTCATCTGTGTAAGTCTGCTGTCCGTGACTTTCCATGTTCCATAGCGGTGTGCGGTGAGCAAGTCTGGTGGCAGGGCCAACTGAGCAGCGGAAGAAGAGAAGGAAAGAGAAGACAGGATTAAGCACGGTGACTTAGCAGACAGCCTGGCTTGTCTCTCCGCAGATACTGTTTGGTCAGCTCCCCACACCACGTCTGCCTCCATCTTGCCCTGATTCTCCCCAGTGCTTCCTAATTGTTCTGTCTTTAAACTGTTCAACAATATGAAAATGTAAGAAAGCTCAGGTGTTGTCTAGCAAGAATGACCTTCGCAGTGCGGAGCAAACACCTGCTAGCCTCACTTGGAGCAGACTGGAATTCATAGGCAGAAGCGTTAACAGGTCCTCAAGGCCCTCCTCTCAGCATCCCGTGGACTGGAGTGCTTGAGCCTGGCCCCGCTGCACGCGCCACTGGCTGTTTTTAGAGAGGAGACGTGTCCCTCTTTGCGGGATGAGAAGAGAGCCAGCTGCTAGCCTCTGACAATTTTGAGTGTTGGGTTCTTGATTAGTGTGATTAACCCTGTGCAAACATATGTAAAAACTTATCAAATTGTATACTTACAATTTTGCGCTTTACTGTATGCTTTTGATACCTCAATTTTTTAAATTGACAAATATAGAGCAACTCTACCTGTGCAGAGACAAGCCAGATTGTCTAGTAAATTACCATAGAGACTCCCTGGGTTGCCTAGTAACAAGCTACCTGTAACCGGTGGCCACCCCCTCCCCCACCAGGAGGAAGGTCTGCACCTGGACCCAACATTCAGAAATAGCCAGATGCTAGCAGCTGGCACCCTCAGACTATTTTAAACTGCTTTTATCCTGCTTACAAGACTGCTGTCATCTCACTGCACAAAAAGGGACACGTCCCCTCTCTAAGAACAGCTGAGCCAGGCTCAAGCACCCCAGTCCACAGGATGCTGAGAGGATGGAGGGCCTTAAGTACCTGCTTACACTTCTGCCTATGAATTCCAGTCTGTTCCAAGTGAGGCTAGCTAGTGTTTGTCCCACATTGCTAAGGTCATTCTTGTTAGCCAACACTGGGACTTTCTTGCATTTTGATATTACTGGACAATTTAAAGATTCTCAGATTGGGTCTGGCTTGTGGAACCAACTAAAATGATTGTTGATTTCAGGGTGCCTGAAAAAAATATACTTTTTGTTCTACCACTTATGGCTAAATCCAACTGAATTAGTAGAAATTAAGATGGGAGTGTAGTCCAAGCTAGCTATGATATGTGTGCATCCAAACAAATTATATTTGCAGAATGTAAATTTCTATCTGGCAAATCAAGGATACATGGAAAATTGACATCCATAATGCATAAGATTTTAGAATTTCAGAAATGCATTCCTTTTTCCTACATTAGTCCTACGTTACAGCTGTTTGCTTTGGAAGGACATACTTGATTGTGTCACCAGGACTTTGCACATGCTGTTGCCTCTTCTGGAACACCTTTCTCCCTATAACTCATCATCCAGCTTATCTCTCCTCCAGAAGCCTTGTCTGGTCTGATCCTTGAGTCAGGTCCAAATATACTTCCTGATCATAGACCCAGTCACACTGCTTTACAATTACCTATTTCTATGTGTCTTCTGTAGTAAATTGCGAAATGTTCAGGGCACTGGCTCCACTCTTCTGGTTCTGTACCCTTCTTCTCACCTCAGCCCACTGCCAGTGCTCAATCTCTGCCTTGTCCACCTTTGGCCTGTACCCCCAGCAGGAGAAGGCTTTATGCAGACCTTCCAAGAGATCTAGGGGACGAAAGAGGGGGCACATTCTGGGCCTCTCCTGCAGACTGACACCCTGGAGAGGTTTGACTTTAACAGATCAACTACCCCAGGCACGCAAACACTCCCCTTCGAGATCCCTGGCCACCCAAGCAGGGAGAGAACTGAGCCAATGTTGCCTTAGTCCCCAGGGGGATGTCTTGCCTTTTTTCCATCTTCCTAGCAGCTTAGTGTGTTTCCCCAAGGTTCAGCTGAGCATCGTTACCACTTGTTCAGCCCAGCCAAGAAACGTGCTGGCATCCACTTTTTCCACTGAGTGCAAAGCAACCTTACCAATACATCCAAAAATGCTGGATTTTGTGATTACTGGCAGTAACTGAAAGAATTGTGCTTCTGAGCATTGTTTTTTTACAAAAATCAATTTTTAAATTGAATATAATTGACTTATAACATTAAATTAGTTTTAGGTGTACAACATAATGATTTGATATGTTTATAAATTATGCACCATACAAAATTATTATAACATTAACTATATTCTCTGTGCTGTGTATTACACCTCTGTGACATATTTACTTTGTAACTGGTAGTTTGTACCTCTTAATCCCCAAAGATTTTTCTACAAGAGTGCAGAAAAGTGTTGATAAGAATGATATGTGTAAATCTGTCCTTTTGAGAGCCCTGAAAGTCAACTTTTTGAAGCTAATTATGAACTATATCAAGAGTATGATTATTTTGGCCGCCTTCACTCATTACAAGAGTTACAAACTCCCAGTTATGAGATAAATAAGTTCCAGAGGCATAATATACAGCATGATGACTATAGTTAATCCTATTGTACGATTTATTTGAAAGTTGCTAAGAGTAGACCTTAAAAGTTCTTGACAGAAGAAAAAAATTAATTATGTGGGGTGATGGATGTTAACTAAACTTAATGTGGTGATCATTTTGCAATAGATATCTGTATTAAATCACCATGTTGTATACCAACTTACACAGTGTTACGCATCAGTTATATCCCAATAAATCTGGAAAAAAGAAGAGTTTAATTATTAAACGTTGCTGCTGTATTTAAGGAGTCTGTTAATTTTAAACATTATAAATTAGTGAATAAGTTACAGTAGTATTTTATTTGAAAAACTCTTAAGATCTGATTGAATGGCACATGTGCTATTGGCTACATATAGTTGTTTTTAAATCAACACCTCAAAATGTACAGCACCACAAAATTAAGAAAATGTGGTATATTTTTCCTAGTTACAATTATCATGTTGTAAATGCAATTTTATAATCTGATTTTGTATTAACCATGTCATAGGCATTTCCCAGGTTTCTATATTGACTTTGTGATTCTTTATATGCAGTTGGTATGTTAATTTGATAGAATGTTATTCATTTTCTTATTGTGCATATGGGCTCTTTTTAATGTTTGCAATTACATGTAGTATCACAATGAATACCTTCTTCTTAATGATGCCTGTTAATTCCTAGAATAAAATCCCAAGTGTCAGGCTTAGGGGTGGGGCCACGTCTCTTACTCCAGACTGATACCAGCAAGGTGCTTGTTCAAAGCACTGCACGTCTGGCCTAAGGGCACCAGCAGTGCCCTCAGGTAGCAGTTCCATCCTCGTGGCTTAAACACTAAGCAGTGGAGACAGTAAGGTATCCCCTTCCCTCTCACGTCGCCGTGCTTGACAGCCTCTTTATTAATCTGAAGACTGGCCAGTCAGAACTTTTCTGTTGCTGTTTTTCAGCAGCGTGCTTGGATTACTGAAGATGGTGGTCTTATTTGAGTACTTTACAAGAATGGTTTTCGATGTTGCAGATTTTCACTTTCAAGGCTCTTTGAAACATTCCCCTTCCCATCCCCTGTCTCATATTGTCATCCATTCCTTGACTTTGCCTTTATAGTGGCACCAGAATGATCCCTATAGCTCAGTAATGGGAGCTAAACCAGGGGCCTCTTCTTGGAAGTGACAGACCTCTGCACTTGCAGTTAATTACCCTTTGAAGAAGATCCTTTGCCTCCCTTGAGGTTGTGATTTCCTAAACCTAATGAATATTCTGCTTAGGATGAATTTCCTTTTCTTGAGAGTCAATTTATCACGACAAAAAAAAAAAAAAAAAAAAAAAAAAAAGCTTATTTAAAGATAGGTGAGCAAATCATATCCCAGAAGTACAGGATTCTTCGCATCTGCTCTGCCATAGAATTGAAGAGAATGAAAACCCTAAGCCAGGTTTGTAGATTAGCAAAAGAACAGACCCTGAAATGAAGTAGTCTCAACAAAATGTTGCATCTAATTGTTAACACTTCTGCTCTGTTTTGCTTCGGATATCATTCTGTTTCCTTAAGCTTTCTTCCAATAGTACCAAAACTAATACTGCGTTTACCTGGGGGTAGGAGGGTGAAAGGTGGGGGGAGGGGAATAAAAAATAAAAAATAAAACGGGCTGTTTGGAGTGATGATGCTGACTCTAATTTGCAGCGTAAATTGATGTGGAACTATGTCTCTAACTTTCACATTCTGGTTAGTTGTGTATGGAGTTGATGGAAAAATGTGTAAAAATAAGGGCCAGGAAACCAGCTAAGCAAGGTCATAAGAACCTAATTGATTTTCCTGGAGCAGAAGACCCTGAATCCAGGTTTCCCTAATCTTGGCTTATTAGACCATAATGAGGGAAGAATAATTTGTATCAATGAGCACAGAAATTTAACTTTCCTGGCAGTTAGAGCAAAGTAGCATTATTTATAACATAGAGGCTCACAGGTGTGTTCCCCTAGGCATCTCTTTCTATCAATAATCTAGAAGACTTCCCGTTTTGCTTTGGGGATAAACTAGAGAAAGCTGGGGTTGTGTACTATGGCTGATACTTTTACAAAATTCATTCCTTCATACAGCATTCATTTATTCACTCATTCATTCAGTAACTCAGTAACTGACACAGGGGAGATGTGAATCAATGCTATATTTAGGAGGTATCAACTGTAAGGCTATCTCTTAAACATAACTATGTTTTCACTGGTGTGACTTCTATTAACACACGCAGACAGGTACACACAGGAACAGGCACTAATTAAATATTATCATGAGCCATGTAGTCAATGCATTATTTTTCCAATTTGGAAGCTTTCCTTTGTTTACTTTATTATGAAATCAGAACTGCTTTTGTACAAACTACCTTTTCTCCTCTCTCCTCCCTCCCTGTTGCTGTCTATAAAGGAGTTTCATTTCTTGCTTTGATTAGACCACGTGGAAGGGTGGCCAGCTCTGAAGAATTCAAAATGCATTTATATCACTTGTGCTAAGCGAAAGAGAAAATAAAGAAAAAAAGGAAGTGAATTTGGAACATGTTTCCATTGGGAATCACAGTAATTCCCACTCCTCAGCAATTGAAATTGGGGTCTCATTTACTATATTGCATCCAGACAGTTTTCCCCCATCCCCTCAAATTCCAGCATTACTCAAGCAATATTATTTTTTTCTGAGAAAATTATTTTATGTAGAAGTGATGAGGCCAGAGAGTCAAACTGTCTGATCTTCATTGCAGTGTCCAAATTAGTCACATCGTCTTAAACACAAAATAGTGGGCATCATCCAGGGTGGTATCCCCAGGCATATCCCACACACTTTTATTTCACCACAAAATGTTAAAAAAAAAGGGGGTACATCTTTACATAGATTTGATCTCTGGAACAAGATGTGGAGACCAATCAAATAACCACACAGTCACCACATGAGCCAGCAGCCTCAGTCCTCAATGGGTTGAAGGACAGGTGGCAAACTCAAACATCTGCCAGAACTAGGCAGGTATCATAGGCAGGGTGAGTGTGAGGCAGCAGGAAGCAGCCGGCATCGTAAGAAACTAGAGAACCCAAGCCCTATTTAAAGGGACCAGGTACTATTCAGCCTGAATTATTCGGGACAGCTGGTTTTTCAAAAGACAATCTTCTTCCCCCTTTAAAAAATATGGGCAACAAAAAAGTCAGCTTTTTATAATACTGTGTGGCCCATCCCTGCCTGAGCCAAACAAAACATTCTAAGGAACAGATTTGGCCTGTGAGCTTACTGTCTCTGCTTCATTACATTCTAACTCTGAAAATAAGTGAAGGGAACCACTGTGTCTTCAGGGGAAGTATTGAGTTTGGTTCCCTTCTTCATGAATTTGTGGACCTAACTCATGTCATTCCTTTTAAAAGGAATGACTTCCTTTACCAACCTCCCCCTTTTTCCACCCAACAGCACTGTCCCCAGCTGTATTAGTCAGCATGGGGTAGCTGCTGTAACAAACCACCCCAGAATCTCAATAACTCAGCACAACAAAGATTTCCTTCTCATTCACACAAAGACCAATGTGCACTGATCCTAGTTCACTGACTCTCCTGCAAGCTGCAAACCTTGGTAGGTATGTTTCTCCCAACACGTGATTCTTCCATCTCAAATCCTCTGCTTCCAAACATGTGGACAGAAAAGAGAGGGAGAATGGAAGATCAAGCAGGATGTTTCATGATCCGGCCTGAAAGTGGCCTTCATGGCTTTCATCCCCATCGGCCAGCTCTCAGTCACCTAATCCCACCCTGATATGGACAGTTGTGGAAAATGCAGTCTTCTTGATTGCCCAGGAGGAAAATCCCAAACCAGTTTTCAAGGGCCAGCTTAAAAACCTAACTGATCCATGACTAATTCCTGATAATACTACTTAGGAACTAGCTTGCCCATCCAGTCAATGAATATATGTTTAAAATGAACCTGCCAGTCATGCAGTACATGCCAGAGACACAGTGATAAGAGACCCTCCAAATCTTTCAGGCCCTGATGCTCAGGAGGCAGACAGATGTCTAAACAACTGGATCTAATATATGGGGGCTTTAATGGAGCACTAAATCCAGTGGGGACAGGCCATGTGGAGCACACTTGGTTAACTGTTTGCCTGTCTTATCTTGTTACTCTACTGCAAGATTCTTGAAGTCACAGATTATACCTCATTCATCTTTGTATCCTTCCAACTACCTGCCATTTAAGGGGTGTCCATAAACATTTGTCAAACCGATGAATGAATGAGTTTCTGATAAGGGTATAAACACAGACTCCTGATTGAGAAGAAAAAATTGGTGTTCATCAGCTTTTAAAAGTTTAAGATTTGGGTACATGATAAAATAATATTCTTTTAAATTCTTTCTGTTTCCCCCAAATTTCTACCATGACTCATTGTGATGTCCAAATAGGCTATCTTTAAAGAATTCACAACATTTAGCCTTAAATTACAGTTCCCTGACTGTGTAACAAGCGTTGATTTCATTTAAGCGACACACTATTTCATTTATTTGGGCTAAAGTGTATCAGATTATGTTTCAAGGCAATTATGTCATATTCTTGGCTGGCATAGTCATTATTAGCTTAGAAATTGTTTAAAGGAAGTTTGTTTCAAATAGCTACTACCTATTATTAAATTTACTATGTAATTTATTTAAAAATGTAATAATTTAGATGTCCTGATAATGAAGTTAAAATTACCTAGGCCCTCCCTCCCTTTTATTATTAAACATAGTCAGTAGAGGCAGAAGAAATCTCAGCTTCTAAACTATGGACCAGATGCCATTCTCATGAATTAGTTCAGAATCAACAATCTGTTGTTTGCTAAATGAGTCTTGTTCTAACACCAATACCAGAAGGAAATGAGTCTCCACCATTTATCACTAAGTTTCAAAGTGGTCATTGAACTCCTGCTGGAAATTTGGGGGAGAAAAACTTTAGGAATGTGGTACATATATCACTCACTTGCAAGAAATGACTCCTTATTTGCCAGCCTAGGAATGAAATTTGGAACCATTTACATCAGCAAAAGACTGGGGTATCTGTGTGTTTTTGCAGATGGGTGGAAAGTGAACATAAACTAAGAACAATGGAGCCTTTGCCCAAAGACCTCCCTTTGTGCTGAGCATGAAGTGAAAGCACCTTTTTTTCTGGAGCCCTGAAGCACTGTCTGTTTAGTCTGAGCTTCATATTTTTTTTCCCATGGGCTGTTCTGCATGTGTGACTCTGTACCTAAATTTGCAAGTTACTTGTACCATTTGGTTTGTCCTTCCCCCATTCCTGTTGCTATATTAGGCCGTCAGCAAATACAGACTAATGCCCACATTCTGTTCATCTGCATTTATGCATTTAGCATTCGATTAGTGCCAGATTCTAGACAGCCTTGCTCTCCGATGATCTGAGCGCTACTTTCCTCTTTTACTGAATGTTTTAAAATCTCAGCAGACGTGGGTCTCGTCTTCCTAATTAAATTCTAGAGGTCACTCAGCAGGAGCCATGCACTGTGCTTCTCCTGGACTTAGGATGGTCATAAGCAGAACAGAGGCGCTAAGCAAGCATTTGGTGGCGGTGGTGTTGGTGTGCTCACTTGCCCTACAGTGGTGACTGTGTGAATGCTTTCTCAGGGCCCACTCATCTGGTAAACCTAGGGTCCAGGACCAGAAGTCAGGTGTCCATGAAGGAGAGTAGAAACAAACAAAAAAGACACCTTTATTTTTCACCAACTTCTAGCTGAAATTGAGTACATTACTGATGATGAATGTAGCCCCCAACCCACAAAAGTCACAGCAGTGCCTGAAACGTGGCCTCCGGGAGAAATCACAGGTATTTTCACATCGCATCACACTGACGGCAGATAGCTCAAAAATCTCATTCCCGTTCATCATGACTTCAAAATTATCTTAGGTATAACTGCAACTAGATTTTGTTATTTTATTTGCTACATATATTTGCTACATATATTAGCATTTTACAAAATTAATAAAATATCAATGGCTTTATATTTTTTGAGAAGCATATTTTAGTATAATTAGGTCTCCTTGTAATTTTACGTATTTTATTTTATTTACTTGAAAATATTACCATAAGAAGGGTCCATAGCTCCCCCAGACTGCCAAAGAAGCTAGTATCATGAATAAATGTCAAAACCTCATCTTCGGACTGAATGGACACATAAGCTAGTGTAAGGATGATGCTTTGAAGTCCAGTGGACTGGGTTTTGAATCCTGTGCTGTGTGACTTTAGGCAAATCACATTGCCTCTCTGTGATTACATCAGATCTTTTCCAGCTGTGAATTCTGTACTACTTGTAAACAGGCAGATTAAAGCAGGCTTTACACCAAAGGCAACAGATTAACAAAGCACTCGAACTGACAAAAAGGGTAGAATGGGCTCACAGCATAAATCACTTTTTAAGTGGTTTAGATAAGTCCTTGGCTGATAGATCGATTAGGGATCAACTACAGTTTGACCAAGAAGAAAGGAGAAATATGCACACGCCCTACACTTTGGGCTACTGGACGTGAGGCAACTACTCAGCCACAGCGTGTTATTTGGGACTATTTCAGTAGACCCTGGGGCATCTCACAGTGACAAAGAGCAGCTTTTACATGGACAGTCAGTCCAGTTAGGGAGGAAATTAGCCATATATTCCTCCAGAGGCTTTGATTACCCGCTGATGATGTTTCTGAAAAGGAACATTAAAAACTGAGACCTCTAGAGACAGACTTGTTGTAATTCTTATTGCAAATACTCAGCATTTTTATCATCATCATTAATTACATTTCCCCTTTAAGGGTTTATCATAATCTCTTAGTCTCCTATTTGTTCATTTGTCTCATAATTATTCATGAGTAAGCAGTTTGCTCTGTGTTCTCAGAAATTGATTGTTCAATGTTTGGTTCATTTTTTAAAAATTATTATTGTATCACAAGGGAGATGGAAAAAAGTTTTTTTTCCCCTTTCCTTCTGGTTTTTCTAATATCCTTAATTATCCTGGACTCCCACCCCATCCAGCTCCATCAACACAATATAATAAATTCTTTTAGAAACTCGGTGCAGTTTTTTTAAAGCTTGCATGTCAGTCCTGGAATAGAAGACAGGGACTTTGATGGGATACTTGGACACATTATTGCATAAAGCCTTCTTTCTTACATAGATGATCCCAGTCTGATTTGACCTTAGCTCTCTAGTTTGGCTTATGCTTGAGAAAGAAGAGCTGACTGACCCCTTGCTTCCCTAAGTGTAAAATTAAGTGAGAGAGGGACCAGCAAAGCACCTCTGTATCAAAGCTTATCCCAGTGTTCCCCATGCTGAAAAGAAGTTGGTTTTCAAAAAAAAAAAAAATAGCAGACTCAAAAGGAAAACATCTACTTTATGCTGAAATAATATAAAATATACATAAAGATACGTGTTCCAACCCCTAACTATCCAAAGACTCACACAGCATGGTTAGCAGTACTAACCTATTAGGGTTAACTGATTTTGATGCGGTTTAGATTTCAGTGTCTGGAAAAGGCCCTTGGTTCATTGTGCTGGCAGCTTCCCATTAAGCCAGACTATGTTTTGGATGCAGCACTGCTCACTTTTTTGAGAAAGCCCATATTCCTCTCTTCAGACTTTTTGAAGATGTGGTTTTTTCGTTGTAAGCCCAGGTCATAAGATGATGCCTTGTGCATTGAGAAACATTTATTATTCCGTGAGACTCGGGTGATGAAAACTCTGTGGTTGGTGTGTGATTCTTTAAATGAGCTGTCATCTATAACAGGGACCTTGGTTATAAGACGCTGTTCCTAAGGGAATGTGGGTTTTCTGACCTTGAAATGCATGTGGCAAACCTGTTTGGCAACTTGTAATTTTTTTTTCCCCTTAAATAGTAAGCACTTACTCTAGCTCTTTTTGGAGCTATTCAGCCTTCTGCAGTAAACTAGAACGTCGCTAAAGTTACATATGCTCCTAATGGAAGTGGATTTCACTCTTGCTTACTGGTAAATGTCATAGACCTCCATGTTCTTTATTGAACATTTCTAGCTTCCTGCCGTTTGGCCATGAGAGTGCACTTTCCTACCCGCTTTGGTCACATGGTATGAGTTGGCCAATTAAATGTGAGCAGAAGCGAAAGAGTTCCTGGGTGGGAGTGTTAAGGGCTAGTGCATGAGCCCCGGTGTCCCCCTTCCCGATATGGAGACATTGAAAAATCCCTCCCTCCAAAGGCCCGAGTCCCTGGGTGACCGCGATCAACACGCCTGTTTGCTGACCTGTATTGAACATGCAGAAGGAGAGAAAAATACATTTTTATTGTAGTAAGCCACTGAGCATGGTTGTCATCACTGCGTAACCCACCCCGTAGTGACAGATGGAGTAAAGTCGTGTGTGCTGTGTGTATGTATGTGTGCACATGCGTGTGTTCTTGTTCAACATTTTGCCTGTAACATCTGCCTTGGGGAAGAAAGAGTCACTTTTCTGCTCTGTCTGTGGCAAGAGTGATCATCTTAGCCTTCACTTCTGTATTCTAAGAGCAGAGGCCGTCCCCCAAGGAGAGGGTCACCTTAGCTGTACCACATATCTTCACATGGGAAATACAGGAAGGCCGAACCAGGGGCAGGACTCTACCTTCTAGACACAAACACATAACCATGACCTCCAGGAAGTGTGTACAACTGAAAGGAGCTCCATGCCCTCCATCAGGTTCTTTCCCCCAGTACTTAGGGAAGAATGAGTTCAGTCAGGCACTGTTCCGGGTCTCTGGAACCTGAGGAGACTCTAAGGTATGCTCAGAAGTGAGCAAAGCTACCTTGTGGCTTTGGGCTTTATCCTGAACCTGCCTCCGATATGAGAATCAGTCTGGGTAGACAGAACTACTTGTTCTCCACTCCTGCTCTGCAGTTCTTCACAGCTTTGTTTTTTTTTAATTGAAATCTAGTTGTGTCAATTTCTGGTGTACAGCATAATGTTTCAGTCATACATATATTCCTTTTCATTATAAGTTATTATAGGATATTGAATATAGTTCCTTGTGCTATACAGTAGAAAATTGTTGTTTATTTATATATAATGTGTATCTGCAAATCTCAAACTCCCAGTTTTTCCCTCTTCACCACATCTCTCCCCCTGGTAACCATAAATTTGCTTTCTATGCCTGTGATTCTGTTTCTGTTTTATAAATAAGTTCATTTCTGTCCTTTTTCTTCACAGTTTTTTGTACATTTACTCTTACAGAACTGACCATATATTATTGAAATCATTTCCTACACATCTGTCCCCCTTTTCAGACAGTTACTTCTCAAGGACAGGAACCATGTTTTGTACACACACGTACATGCATGTCACATACACCACATGGGGAAACACCAAAGTCGGCCAGGAGGCAGAATTATATGTGTGTATATGTATGTAAGTGTGTGTGTGTATAACTTTATATATGTGTATATAACCTATCTATGGATTAATGTATATACATACAGAGAAAAAGGCTGAATGAATAAATCAATTTTTCTGAGGAGAAACTGGAGTTTGGAAAATCTAGCAAGAGAAGTGTACTCACGGCTTTGCTTATTTGCCTTGATTTCACTTGGTTAACTGAACAGATTCTATAATAACATTGTAACTGCTCTTATTGACTTTTTTCTAAAATAGGCTATTACCACTCCTAAGTACTTTTCAGCCCATTAAAGCTAGCATCTCCTTCCTTTTGACACCTTCCCGACTGCACCTTGGTCAGGCTGAGATGTGAGGAGTAATGTATAAAGCAGAATAGAAACATTTCCTGGTATTTAAGAAAGGACTTAAATATTCACACCTTGAAAAAATAAAGTACAGGCTCACTGCATCTGGGACATTAGTCATGTGTGTAATGAATGAAAAAGATGGAATTCAGGGGACCTGAGAACATTACGGGGGTATCTCACCAGGAAAAAATTTTTCCAGCTCTAGAACCTTCTGGCCTGATCCTGTTGAAGAAAGGGAGATAAATTGCTCTCTTTTGAAGGTGCATTAACCTTAGGTTCATTTAATGAATTACCTCTCCCAGCGCACTAACAGATACCCTGGGGCCCGAGATGAAAAATGTCCTCTTTACTCACAGAGAGGCTCAAGAATGTACCACTTCCTTCTCTTTAACTTGTGTGGACTTTCATTTTTTATCCTCTTGTCATATGTGTTTAAAATATAACTACAATATACTCTCAGTTTGAAAGTAAAAACGGGAAATCTATTCCCTAACAAGGACAGTATGTGTTTCTTATTCTAAGTAGATTCTCTTAATTTAATTTCTCTCTCATTTGTTCCTTCTGGCATCTTATACTGCAAACAGTTCTACCGTTCATGGTGCTCCCAGGTATCTGAAGGAGAAAGGGAGTGGTTAATAAGGAACTGGCTGCTGTGAGGCTGTAAGGTATGTAGCTGAGGGGCCAGCAGATGAGCTCAGGGATCACCCCACATTCTCAGACCCTCTCTGTAGACACTATTGGGTTGCATGTTATTTCCCTTCTTCCTCTGAAGACATCCCTCCATGGCATCTTTTTTTTTTTTTTTATGCATCCATTTAGCAAATACTTGTAAGTAATAATCAGTCTTGATTTGTATTCCCTTATAAACAGAACCTGAGATAAGAATTAGGGAGTGTTTTTAAAAACGTAGGTTTTATATTATTCATGTTCTCAAGGTAAACAGATCAGGAGATCATTGCCTCTGAGAAGCTAGTTTGTTACTCACAGGTACCAACAGCAGGGGACACACCAAGTCCTGCAGGGCCACCTGGGGAAGCACCAGGATTGGTCAGAAGGCAGGGGCGAGGGGAAAGCCTGTGCTGGCACCTTTGTGGTGGTTTCTGTGGGAAAGGCAACACAAGGCAGGAGAAGCAGGCTTATGACTGGCTAGCTGGAGTAATTTTAGTGGGCTCCAGAGTATAAAGACTGTTTCTAGTCATCCAGTGTCTGGCCCTGGAGTGACTGGCACAGAAGAGTACTGATTCTTGGAGGGGAAGAGCCAGGCGAAGGAGGTGGCTCAGGGTAACGACTTGGGATTGGTTGGTTTATGTACGAAAGTCACACTCCCAAGACAGGCTTTTCCTGTGTCCTAAGAACTGACTGGCCCTGAGGGACAGTCTCTCCTTAGTCAGCACAGCCCCAGATGCCAGAACATCAAGAATACAGGAAATAAGAAAATACACTTAACATGGAGTGCAGAGAGTTTATTTGGGAATTGACACCAGGAAACAAAAGTGAGGAAGTGCAGAGAGTGAGGCTAGAGAGGAAGAGCTGTTGAAAACTGGGGCTCACCTCCCCTGGGGATTCTCTGGGCACCTGTGTAGAATGCACCTTAGAATGTTCCTACAAAGAACACAAGGTGAAAATACTTACTCACCAACTTGCAGCCCCCAGTGGTTAAGCGCTGGGACATTCACATCTGTCCACTCCTGGGACGAGCTTGCCCACCCAGGCTGAGCATGTGTCCAAGGTTTCAGAGAAAGTTCCAGGATGGAAAAGCTGAGGGTCCTTACAGGTGTGCCAGTACTGCTGCACCCCTAACGCCTGATCCCCACAGACAGGAAACAAGCCTGCTCTCCGAGATGTAGCTGGAAGATGACCAATAGAGGAAGAATCAGAGCAGCTGGAAAACAGTCACTTCCACAGACCCATAGATCCCAGGCTCCCTGGCTACAGAAAAAATTCTCTGCCGATCAGAAATGTTTTTGTCAGCTATGCAAGCAGAGAAAAAGGAGCATAAGTGAAGTGAATGTTGGTTGTGTCTTTGTGAGCATCCTCTAGGGAAGAGGAAGCTCTGGCCCGAGGACGATACCGGAAGTGAGAATCTCTCCATTTCCGGGATGAGATTTCACCAGACTGACGAAGAATTTAAATCATGTGAAAACCTCCTCTTCTCCACATCCCATTCCTCCTTCTCCTTGTCCTTAAACTCTTCCTGCTTTTCCCTGTTCCTCCCCTTCCTTCTCCTTCGTCCTTCCCGTCCTCATCCCTTCCCTCTCTGCCTTTCTCTTCTTCCTCTTTTATGTCTCTTTCTTCACTTCGCCCTCTCTGCCTCCTCATCTCTCCTCATCCTTCTCATTGTTTGTACCTAGAACCTGGAATGTGTTCCTTCCCTGCTGGAAAACGGTATCATCAGCACAGTAACTCTTCTGTGAATTATATCGAACTTAACCACCTTTTCATAACTTTCACAAGAACAAGCACAAAAGAGCATCAACTCTTTCAAATTAAACTCCTGTTCCTTTCTGGTTGGCTTCACATTGAAACTGTGCAGTGAGAATGATGTAGAACTTGAATATATTCATGGAGTAGAAAAGATGGGCAGAGTGAGTCTCGCATGCCCCTACCAGCACCAGTCCTGCCTGGCGTAGCCACACACCCGGGCTTCAAGCTGAGAAGCCTCCAGTGGCAGCTGTCCTGCTAATAATCAAGAATCCCATTGTCACTGAGCCATAAACTGAATTATTAGTGACATACATCCTGGATTATTCTGTCCCCATTTCACTCCATACATCCAGGCACTGACACTTAATTATGTTGTCCCACAGTAGATCAAGTTTTACAGCAGCAACAAAAGATTAAAGCTGTTTTATATCAGGGACATTTAGAGGATAAACAGCAGAGGGTTCTGGAGGGAACCATAGTCAGCTGTGTGGCCATCTGGGAGAAAACCATTCAAGTGCTATTTAATATTTAAAAATCTTCCAGATTTTTTATAGTTTGCAACGTTCCTAACAAACTGGTTTCTAACTCCACAGTGAATTTTTGGTGTCAAAACCAAGTGCTAAGCTATCCTAGAGTCTTTAGCAACAGGGACAGAAGTGTCAGCCCTCATGGGCTCCTAGTGGCCTGGTTGAAAGCCAGCATGGTTGAAGCAGCAAATCCGAGTTTTCAGTTGTGCATAACATTCAGTCCACTGGACACCAGCAAAGTGTGTGCCTGCGTCTGTGTTTAGTCCCCTCGCATCACCTTTCTCTTCTCTCTCCTCTTTCTTCCTTCTCTTCCCTTTTTCTTTGTGTGTTGTCAACTTCCAGTTTTCCCAGGTCCACAGAAATATGTATTAGCATCTCATCTTAGTTGTGGTCCTTCCAAAATCTCTGCAAAATTAACTTGGCTGATAGAGCCGTAACTGTTTCTGCCCGGGCAGTTCTTTTGCCTAAACTGTGCTGTTCTATCAGGATGGGTTTCAGAGAAAAGGAAACCTGATCAGCAATGGATGGAAATGAGAGATGAGTGGTCAGTAAATGACCCGCCACCGGCACACTGGCTCCCTTATCTTCTTGCTCCCCGACTCCATTGTCCCTCCTCCATTCTTCTATCCCACACCTCTCCCTTGGTAGGTCCCAGAGAACAAGCTGGAGAACCTCTAATCCAATGCCTGTAGTGAAATCAGTGTCGGGTGGTAGCAGAGTCACCAGAACAGCTATCAGAAGACTGTGCTGAATCTCTCCAGGCTTCAGTTGGAAAAAAAAAATTTTATATCATGAAAGCTTATAAGAACCCACAGGATAATGGAGGACAATAATTTTGTCAACCATAAGGTGCTAAAGGGATCAGAGTTTATTAGTGATGTTACTAAGGACCCTCGATATATGATTTCATGCATTCTCTAACTTGATACTTATTTGTGATATTATTTTGAACTTTTTCACTTTGAAATAATTTCAGACTTATGAAAGAAAGTTGTAAAAAGAATATGGAGATTTCCAGCACACCCTTCCCCAATCCCCAGCTTCTATCCTTATCACATGTTCTTTTTAGACGTTCCATCACTTATTGATGATATTTGTATAGTATTCATTTCCTGAATTGAGAATAACTTGCACACTTGATGTGCATTTCCCATTACATAATCACAGTACCACAAAATTAAAACATTGGAAATTTATGGTGATTAAATACAATTAGTCAGTAGATCTTACAAGTGTTACTTGTTACTCCATTAATTTCCTTTACAGTGATAGGAGAAAAAAAGAATAAAAAAACTCTAGCCCAGGATCTAATCCAAGATTACTGTTTGTGTTTAGCTGCCATGTCCCTCTAGCCTCCTTCAAACTGGAGCGGATCCTCAGACTTCCTTTATCCTTCATGATCTTGAAATTGTTATGAGTACAGGTCAATTATTTCCTACAGGTCTATCAATTTCAACCTTTGTGATGTTAAAGAATGGTTTTCAGAAGATTAAACTATGACATATGCATATAACATAGGCACATATCAAAGGTTTTATTTGCCTTATTAATTAATGAGAAAACATGTAAATTGTTGAAAATCAGTCTAATGACCATTTGAGGAGCCAGGTGTACATGGCAATTTCACAAGAGATGTTAGAATAAGGTTTCCAGGTTAGGTCCAAAACTGGTGAACATCTTTTAGGGCCAGTTTTGGGATTATCCATTTTATTGACTATAAACAATTTTCATCTCTACAAACAATAATCTACAGGGTAATATTTGTGTCTAAGAGTTGTGAAATAGTCCAGCCATAGTAAGTTAAACCCAGCACTGCACTGAAAGAACACCCTCTCACCGATTTCCAAGTTTGGCATAGGTTTTCTAATAGTGGATTTGAAGTGGCCTTTCATTACTGGCCAGGACTGTTCAGAAGGAAACTGTGATGAAGGTACAACATGCACTTGGAATGGATGCGCCCGTCCCACAGGCACCTTTCCCTTCTGCCCCATGGTGTCCAATCCTACCCATACTGGTGCGACATCATCAGAGAAGGTTTAGGAGGTGAGGAGCTTAAGGCTTACCAGGAATATACTTGTAGCATTTTGAGGACTCTGGTAAAGACCAAGTAAGAAGCCTTTAAAATGTGATGCTTTCAGGACTCAGTATCGTAACAGCGCACTTTTAGGGAACCAGGCTATCGGGAGAGATGCTGCCCCGCCCCTCACACATGTGGGTGTTTCTCACTCTCACGAGGTCCTTTTTAATTTCTCCTACTTGTCATTTCTGCTTTGGCTCTCCTTTGTATGTTTTGGTGCACTTTTTGGTTCTTTTTGTTTGAATAATCTTTTTTTTAAGGTATTTTATTCCAATACTTTCCTCATTTATCTTGCCAGTTATCCGTGAAGGTTTTTTTTTTTTTTTTTTTTTGCTCAAAGTTTGGTTTTTGAAAATAAGACCTCAAAGAAGAAAATTAATTTTCTATATTAGACTAAAGAGTACTATTAAATATTATTTATGAAAAACAGTTGATGTTCAAATAATTTCATGATTTTACACATTTTTAAACTTCAAACTCTACTTTTTTCTTTTTTTAAACCTTTTTTTATTGAGTTATATAGTCAGTTTACAATTTTGTGTCAATTGACAGTGTAGAGCACAATTTTTCAGTTATACATGAAGATACATATGTTCATTGTCACATTCTTTTTTACTGTGAGCTACCACAAGATCTTGTATACATTTCCCTGTGCTAAACCTTATTTTTTTTAAAGGCATGAAACAAAGAATACTCACAGAACAATGTATCTGTCGCCTAAAACCAAGTTTTGTTTTTTTTTAATTGAAGTATAGTTGATTTACAATGTTGTATTAGTTTCTGGTGTATACCATAGTGATTTAGTTATACACTTATATGTAGACATACATTCCCTTTCATATTCTTTTTTTATTATAGGTTATTATAAGATATTGAATATAGTTCCTATGCCATACTGTAGGACCTTGTTGTTTATCTGTTTTATATATAGAAGTTAGTATCTGCAAATCTCAAACTCCTTAAACCAAGTTTTATAGATCATAGACAAATCAGTTCCTGTTAAGTTGATTAAATCTTCCTAAATTCCTGTGTAGCCAAGATGATAGCTTTTTGAAATTCATTTTTTCTGTGATCATTTTAGAATTTTCCAATTTTCAAAATGTAAGGTAATTTTTCTTAATTATCAAATGATAAACTTTACAGACAGTTCAGTTTGTGAAAATATTTATTTATGTGAAAATATTTATTAGAAGGCACAGGGGAAAAAAAGGCGAAAATTAGCCCCAAACTCACTGCCCAGGGATAATTACTGTTAACATTTTGTCACTTAGCATTATCTTCTACTTCTTCTATTTATTTATGCTTCTATCCTACAGACCATAGTGTTCATAGTCGAGTGTCTTCATGTTTTCAGTAAAGCGCTGTGTCATCAGTATTCTTCTATGTAATTAAACTTTCTCACAACTACTACTTAAGCGTGGTATAATATTCTTTAGGGTTAATGTACCATAAGTCATCTAGCTTATTGTTGGCAGTAATTTTTTTCTCCCAATTTATGGACTCCTAGAAGTATATGCATCTGCTGAGGACCAGGAGTGCACCTGAGACTGGATGTGTAATCCCACAAGTGTCTATGAGGGGGCCCGTCACATAACCCCCAGGGCTGGGTCTGAGTTTCATATGGTGTTCCATCTTTTCTAATAGTTTTTTTTTCTTAAGTTTTAAATTCATTTAATATCAGCTTGGCTGAGTATTTTTGAAATGTTCATTAGCATTTGTACCTTACGTTTTCTGGTCATCATGCATGTCCTTTTAAATAGTGACCACTAGGTGGATGTGGCTTTACTCTGCACTGTGTGTGGGTAGCTGTGTGTGTTTCTTTGAACTCCTCTTGAAGTTTCAGTTTCCTCGTGTGTAAAATGGGGATAATAACAAACACCTCATAGCACTGTTGTGAGGATTAAATGAGATAGTATAAGTGTGATGCTTAGCGCAATGCCAGGCACATACCATTTGTTGTGTGACTCTGCTATAATTGTTACTATTATTGTAATGATCATTTTATCAAGTGTCTATTGGGGACAGAAATTTTCTTTTTATGGATTAAAATATTAATCCTTTTTGATATTTGCTTGCAAAAATATCTCCCAATTGCTATTTTATTTATTTATTTATGTTAGGATCTCCTCTCTTAGCAGCTTCCAAATACATCAGTCAGTGGTGTTAACTATACTCATCATGCTGTACGTTACATCCCCAGAACTTATTTGTATTATGACTGGGAATTTGTGCCTTTTGATCACCTTCATCCAATTCCCCCATTCCCTTGCCTCTGTAACCACAAAACCTGATCTATTTTTCTATGACTTTGTCTTTGTTTTTTTAATTCCAAATATAAGTAAAATCATAGAGTATCTGTCTTTCTCTGTCTGATGTATTTCACTTAGCATAATTACTTCAAGGCTTATTCTTGTTGCAAATGGCAATATTTCCTTTTTTATGGCTGAATAGTATAGTATTCCACTGTGTGTGTTTGTATATATGTATATGTATGCGTATACACGTATACACATAGATTTATATATATCACATTTTTTCTGTCTGTTTATCTGTTGATGGACATTCAGGTTGCTTCCATGTCTTGGTTATTGTAAATAACTCTGCAATAAACATGGAGGTGTAGCTACCTCTTTGATATAGTGATTTTATTTCCTTTGAATACATACACAGAAATGGAATTGTTGGATCTTATGGTAGTTCTAATTTTTTGAGGATCCTCCATACTGTTTCTCATAGTGTCTATACCAATTTACAATCCTACCAACAGTGAACAAGGGTTCCCTTTTCTCTAGATTCACACCAGCATCTATTGTGTCTTGTCCTTTTCATCTTGGCCATTCTAACAAGTGTGAGGTGATATCTCGCAGTGGTTTTGAGTTGCATTTCCCTGATGGTTAGTGATGTGAAGAATCTTTTCACCTGTTGGCCATCTGTATGTCTTCTTTGGAAAAATGTCTCTTAGGACCTGCCCACTTTTTAACCCCATTGTTTGTTCATTTGTTTGTTTTGCTGTGGAGTTGTATAAGTTCTTTATATATTTTGGATGTTAACCCTATGTCAGATATATGATTTATAAATATTTTCTCTCATTCCGTGGGTTGCCTTTTCATTGTGTTGATAGTTATTGCTGTTTTAATCCTTGCTAAATTATTCTAATTGTGCTTCTGTGTTTTGCAAAATAAGGATCAAAACCATTGTAACAGAATTTATCAAAGAAGGAAGTAGCTATAACCTGTTGAGTATCCTGTCACCACCTGATCATTACCATCATTAACATTGAGGGACAGAAAAATAAAAAAAAAAAGCAACACCTATTGTGCAATAGTGAAGTAGAAAGTCAAGTAGAAAAATACAGTTCTAGAAATGTAACCATTGTAATGATGTCAAATTACATGGTGGTTATTTTCAAATCTAAAAGAACGAAACATTTATTACAGTAAATCATTATTGAAAAAAATAGGAGGGGAATTTTTTTTTCCTTATCAAAAACTTGCCTCCAACTTTATCTTAGCCTTCAAATTGTGACCTTCATAGTATGAGCTATCTGTGTCATTAGCATACTGGATCATAAGTCTGCTGGTTTTGAAGGAGAAACTAAGTCAAAAAGTTTTGTTGTTTCAGATGGCCTTTCTTTTGCTTTTTACTTGGGAGTACAACAGTGACTGACTTTAATACTGAAACTTCACACACTGTTATGATGACTATATGTTCAGTAACTTTTGGGGAGTCAAATTGCCATACTTTTTATTTTTCCATCTGGTTTTCTTTGCAATGCCTGACCTTTTCACCCAATTATCACTTTTTTTCCTCTTTTTTTTTGGTGTGGGGTAAAGGTTTAAAGATCAAAACATTCTTAGTAGCAGACTATAAGGTTTGCTGGAACTTTTCAAAAGGTTGCATCTTATTCACCAACATGATTGTCTCAGTTTTAAAGTTTTGAAAGGCTAAATAAAATGCGCCACTATCTGGAAGTACATTTAGAATATGTGTAACTTGCTTTGTGAAGTGCACATGTGGCTTAGACAGCCTCTGTAACATAATACTAAGTGAAACCATATTAACTAAGCAAGGGGTCAGTAGGAACCCCAGGTTTGTGCATTTGTTAACACTTAGTGCAATTTATTTGAATTCTATATGCTAAAAAGTTATAAAACAGCACAACTCTGAAGTTCAGAGAATAAATCTCTGAGAATTCACTGTATGCAACCTAAAAGGCATTTGTTCAGAGCAATGCTTCTCAAACTTTCATGATGGTGTGAATCCACTAGAGATCCTATTAAAGTGAAAATTTTGATTCTGTTGGTGTGGCGGGGCCTGAGATTCTGCATTTCTTACCAGCTCTCAGAAGATGCCACTGCCACTGGTCCAGGGACCATACTTTGAGTAGCAAGTGGTTAGAAACCAATAATCTATCAGGATTGCATAAAGAATTCTTTGGAGAACTCATCAAACAGATTCCTGGCCCTACTCCCAGAGATTATGATTTAGGCTTAGGGTGGGGCCCCAAGATTCTGCCTCACTAGCAGGCTCCTAGGTGAAGCTGATACTACCAATCTGCTGACCTCAATTTGAGTAGCTCTGAGTGAGGACTTCCTGCATCTCTGACATAGAGTGAAAAGTTAATTTTAGTAGGATGAACCATGGCTTCATGGAGAGCCTCTGGGATTGTCTAGAAGGGAGCAAGTTTCTCTGGCATAAACCTATTCTATGGGTCTCAGTTTCCTTACCTATAAAATGGGACCCACAATTAGTGCCCCACCCCCACATATCTAGCATGCAAAGCAGAAGGAGCCTTTTTAATTTGACACATACGCTTTATTTCTTTTGGCCATGTCTCCCTAACATTTGGAGGACCAAGGATAGGAGCACAAGTGGAGACCTCATGACATGTGGGTCAACATTTAAAAGTTGTACATCAAACCATAAGAAAATTAGACAATATCTAAATCGTTTATGGGTGCAATGGTCCTAAACTGTTATGTTCAACTGTCACACATTCAACATTAATTCATGAACACCTCTCAAAACCACAATTTGATACATGAAGAAAATTGAAATGGTTACTTGTTTCTCCTAGAAAAGGACACTTCATAATTTGAGACTCTATTGCACTCATGCTATTTTACAGGAAGAATGTGACAAGTTAATTAATTAGTTTTTCCTTTCCTAAACGCTTCTGCTGCTAAGTCCTCCCTCCACTCTGAAACGATGCCCATCTCTATTGTCTGTGGTTCCACAAGCCACAACTCTTCATGGTGGTCAAATCCAGTCTTCTTTTGTTTTGAGACATGGGATAAGCAATGTGGAGAATCATTTCTATGGGTCCTTTTTTTAAAAAAATTGAGTTATAGTCAGTTTACAATATTATATCAGTTTCTGGTATATAGCACAATTTTTCAGTTATACATGAATATAAATATATTCATTTTCATTTTCTTTTTAACCATGAACTACTAGAAGATCTTGCTATACAGTATAAACTTATTTATTCTATATGTACCTGTCAGTATCTATAAATCTCGAACTCCCAGTCTGTCCCTTCCCACCCCTCTCCCCACTGACAACCACAAGTTTGTATTCTATGTCTGTGACTCTGTTTCTTTTTATATTTAAGTTCATTTGTCCTTGAGGTCTTAAGAGATGTTAATTATGAGATCAGATATTTAGGATTATGTATCACACTATACTAGCGCTAAATGCTACACCTGAAGTGACAAAAGTAAATTGTCATGTGTGTTTGTGAGATGTGGCAACATCAAAAGCACAGGCCCCATAGAAAGGGCCCCTCTTGCCTGGATCTAGGGCAGCGCTATTTTGGATGTCATAAGAGGACTGACACCTGCAGTGTCACCTATCACTCCAAGATCATAAAAGGTGTCTGATATTGGACAGAGACATTTGAAGAACCACTAACAATTTATTCTCCTAGGCACTCTAAAATCTGACCATATAAAAATTAGATTATGCTGAAATCATATTTTAGCTACATGGAAAAAACCTTGTGCCAAATCAAGACACAGTCATATGCCCTCTGTTTTGTAGAACAATACAGTGCTTCTATATGGGATATTTCTGTATGACTTACAAGATTACAGTTTAAGACATCCTCTACGTCAACCAATGTCCCTTATATGGGAGTTAAACAAGGTAGTCTTCCTTAAATCTGCTACTCAGTTAAGAAATAGTCTCTTCAGACAGACTTATACATTTCTTGCTTTAGTTGCCTGGAAGCTCAGCACTAAATTTCATATTCAACTGCAATACTTGACCGAGTCCAAGATCTCTATACATTAACGTTTCTTTTCTTCAGATACCTTTGTTTTAATTGTACTTATAAGTTTATCTATTTTTAATTCAATTTAAAGTCATTTGTTAACTCTGGAAAAAGCAGCTGCATACAAATGATTAAAGGAAAGAAACAAATACTTAACTTGACCTACCTTGCATAATTTCTAAAACTCAAATGGAAAAAAAAGTGCATTGTATATTTGTGTAAATTATAAAAATTCCTATAATTAAATGGTATTATGATATTTTATATACCTCATAGCCCAAGACAACTGCTTGGGTTCCAGCCATCATCAAGTTTGTGTGTGTCAGTGCATACAGAAATAAAAAGAAAATGCATAAGAGAAAAATGGTGTCATTCTATCAATGAAGTTAGAACACACCCTTACACCCTACACAAAAATAAACTCAAAATGGCTTAAAGACTAAACATAAGACATGACACCATAAAACTAGAGCATAGAAAAACATTCTCTGATGAATATCATATCAATATTTTCTTAGATCAATCCCCCAAGGCAATGAAAATAAAAGCGAAAATAAAAGCAAAAGTAAACAAATGGGACCTAATCAAATGTATAAGCTTCTGCACAGCAAAGGAAACCATCAACAAAACAAAGCAATCTACAGACTTGGAGAAAATATGTGCTAATGGTGTGTCAGACAAGGGCTTAATTTCCAAAATATACAAATAGCTCACACAACTCAATAACAAAAAAACAAACCATCCAATTAAGAATGAGCAGAAGACCTAAATAGATATTTCTTCCAAGAAGATTTACAGATGACCAAGAGGCACATGGAAACATGCTCAACATCACTAATTATGAGAGAGATGCCAATCAAAGCCATGGTGAGGTACCACCTCACACCAGTCAGAATGACCATCATTAAAAAGTCTACAAATAACAGGGGGTGTGGAATAAAGGGAACTCTCCTACACTGCTGGTGAGAATGTAATTTGGTAGAGCCACTGTGGAAAACAGTGTGTAGCTTCCTTAAAAAACCCAAAATATGGTTTCCGTATGATCCAGCAATCCTACTCCTGGAGAAAACTCTAATTTGAAAAGATACATGCACCCCAGTGTTCACAGCAGCACTGATTACAGTAGCCAAGACATAGAAGCAACCTAAATATTCATCAACAGATGAGGGGATAAAGAAGATGTTGGATATATATGCATACATACAATGGAATACTACTCAGTCATAAGAAAGAATGAAATAATGACATTTGCAGAAACAGGGATGGACCTAGAGATTATCATATTAAGTGAAGTAAATCAGAAAGAGAAAGACAAATACCATATGATATCACTTATATGTGGAATATAAAATATGACACAAATGAACTTACTTGTGAAGCAGAAACAGACTCACAGACATAGAAAACAAACTTACGGTTACCAAAGGGAAAAAAGGATAGGAGAGGAATACATTAGGAGTTTGGGATTAGCAGACACAAACTACTATACATAAAATAAATGGACAATAAAGACTTACTGTCTAGCACAGGGAACTGTATTCACTATCCTGTAATGAACCATAATGAAAAAGAATATGAAAAAGGATATGTATATATAAATATATGTATAACTGAATCACTTTGTTGTACACTAGATATGAACACAGTATTGCAAGTCAACTATATTTCAATAAAAAGAAAAATTTATAAGAAACAAAATGATGCCATTCTAATCCTGCAGCTTTTCCAGGGTTTCCATACTTGGTCACATGACCACATCTCTTGACACAGACTGCTGGGAAATGTAATATTTTATCCTTGGCAGCAACAAACTTAGCTAAATATTAAGTTCTTATTACTGAGAAAAAATACAAGAAAGGAGATCGAGTTGGAGAGTTTTAATCTCTGTCACATTTTTTTCCACCTGTGTTGAAGTGGGAAAATTTTAAACTTTTTGCTACAGTAATAACATTTTTAAATTTTCATACAATTTTAAAGTACCAGTATCACCTCAGATTGATTGTCATTCAAATATTTTCTACATTTTAAACATTCAAATCTTACATCTCAAATTAGCATAAATTGACATCACAAAGTAAATAAGATTTTCAAATAGGATGCAAATAACAGCTTCCAGAATTGTTCACGTTGCAGTTTGGCTTTGTTCGGGAATTGAATCAATGATTTGTTTTCATAAATATTGATTTTCTTTCCTGGTTGTTTTATGAACCACATGGGAAGGCTGTTGTATTCAGTCTTAATTTGTTTCCATGTATTCACAGAGTGCAGCAGTGGTTGTGGATATTTCTCCAACTATTTGTATTTTTGACAAACTTTCCAGTGGTAAATTGGGCATGAGAAATATGTTATTAAATTGACTGCACTGCAAAGTGGTATTTGACATTTTCTATTTATAAACATGGTACCTTTTACCCAATATCCAGGAAATGTTGGACAAAAATGAATTTCCATTAACTTATGTGTTAAATGCCAAAGCCTATTATTTAGTCTGAGATGTACTAAGCTAAGATAATTTGATCTTCTTTCCCTGGGTCAAGTGCATTAAAAGAGAATGTGCATTCTGAATAAACATTGTTGAAAAACAAACATCCATTACATAGCTTTCCATAATTAACAAAAGAAATTGCAAGATGACTAAGTATACTCTATCCACTCAATTTTTAAAAATTCCATATTAATAATCCTACTTCTTCTAAGGATAAATACCTTATTTGCTACACAAAGATAGCAATTAATAGGTATTTGCTGATTCTGATCCGGGTTATGTATGAGTGAACATTTGTGGGTGTGTGTGCATGCATAAATGCTATGAAACACTGGGGTTTAAGAAACTCAAAACTGGGACTGGATTTGACGTCTAGTTTATCAATCAACCATGATATCAACAGTCCACTTGCTGCTTGCTCTGTCCTCAGTAGTAGGTTCACTTTGTTAACAGTGATTTCACAGGAGGTGGGGAACTATCGGAAATTTCCATCGTCCAAGTTCCTCACCGTGATCAGCAAGCATCTATCACTGCTGTTTTTAACTCCTCATCTAGTTTTCCCAATTTGTTGTCCTGTAAAGTAATAAATGGCCCAAATTTTCTACACACTAATTAAAATTCCATTTCTCATGAATTCCTTAATCGAGTGCAAGTCATTATGTGCTTTGTTGATTCTTAAGTGCAAAGATAATTGCAATGGGCAGCATGAAAAGGGTTTGATTATTGCCTGTCGACTCTTGTGAATTCTAATAGGTCTAATGGCATAGCATCAATTCATCATCTCAGCATCACTTCTTTTTATTATTAGCTCTTCGAATTGTAATGTGCTCATAAAGAAGTGTTGTAGTATATCAGAGCTGACATGGTACCTGGCCTGTTGTAATTTTCAGGCCTTACCTTGAACAACTCTTGAAATTAAAAGTTTATTATGGAGTGCCCTTTTCCTGAAACTAATTTCAAAATGTTCCCATATGATGAAATGAATACTGTCCAATAATCTGCATATGAATTTGCCTTTGTAATAATTCCATTAAATGACTGCCAGGACCTTTTCTGCTCAGATTGTTCCTATAAACTCAGAACATAATGTGTTAGTTGGAAAACATTTATTAGACTTTTTAATGGGAATTCCTGGCGGCATTTCTCAGGGAGTTTCTATACTATAGTGGCTGCTTTAAAGGCTGTGGAAAGAGGGAGCTTCCACTGAATAATGATGTGAAATCTTGCAGGAGCCCCAATTATATGAGTAAAGGACCACCAGCAATTGAGATGCTGGACACCCTATCATTTGCACTAGGGAACAGAACAGCCCTAGTGTAGAGAAGGAATGTAAACATCTAATCAGTCTACAGATAAACTAATATTCATATGTGTGAGGGAATGCAGCTAATAATAATGGCTGCAAATTTGGAGACTCAGACCCTGTGTCAAGTGTTGTACTTTAATCATTATTTCTATTCATCCCAAGGGTCCTTATGAATAAAATATTAATGTGACAATTTTACAGGTGAGGCTCAACATTGCACTTAAAATCACCAGCTTGGTATATGGCAAAGCTGGAAGTCAAACACCAGAGCGGAGATTGCCATGGCTTGTATGCTATTTCTAACACACCTTGAGAGCATGATCACGGTAGGTGAATGCCGTCAGAACCAGTGAAAGTGAACTTTGGAAGGGCTATCATGTTTAAAATGTGACTCTAAGTCAATCCAAAAGTTAAATCAAATGTTGAACCTCAGTACTGGCATTTCCCTTAGGACAATAAAGTCAGAATAGATAATAACCCGTGTTAGGGAATGAGGCAACTCCACACGAGCTCTCTCTGGGAATCAGGCAAGTTGAACAAAAAAGTTTCACTTATTCACTTCTGTGCAACAAATCATCCCAAAACTAAGTGTAGAAAATCGACAACTATTTTATTAGACTTGTAGACCTTGTGTGACAGAAATTCACATGGCTTGTCTCTGCTCCATATTGTGTGGGTCCTTCTGGGGAAACTCATGAATGATCAGGGGCCAGAACCATATGGAGGCTTCTTCAACCTCATGTCTGGTGGCTGGGATAGAATGACTTACAGAATGGGCTCTGCTGGGCCTGTCCACCAGGGTGTCTGCACATGTGGCTTTGGCTTCTCCTAGCATGGCACTGAGCTCCTCGAGGGAGCATTCAGAGAGCAAATATTCCACGAGATCAAGACAGAACCTGTAAGTCTCCTTCTCACCTTTGCCGGGAAGTCCCAAAGCATCACCTCAACATATTTTATTGGTGATAAGCAAGCCACTACGCCATCTGAGGATCACTGGGAGGGGATTTATCCTCAGATTTTGATGCGGGAGTAGCAAGGCAAAATCACACTGCAGAACACATAGGATGGAGGATAATACTGTTGCCATACTTGGGTAATCACCCTGCTGCAAGGAGTGAGTCAGCTTGATGTTTTTTCTTGCTGGGCAGTAAAGAAATTTGGAGGAAAACAGTACTCCAGCAAGTATAAATTATTTTCCTAAACATCCCTCTGAAAACAGCTTCAATAAGGAGATACCTCTTTGCTTTGCCTGTGTATGTGCGTGATGAAAGCAAAGTAACATTTATTTTTCTACAGAGCAAATATTTGGTTCTTTTAAAAAGACTCTTCAAATTATATGGTTTATATAAAAATATTTTATTAAGTACCTGGGTTTATTTCCAAATATGAAGAGCAAGAAGAAGAAGAAGAGCAAATATTTATCCTAAATGTGCTGTACCCTGCGAAGTGTGGAGCATCACCTATATGAATAGGGGAATAAATGATCAGTTACAGATATCCATCACTTAAGTTTTCCTTTGAAAATCATAGACTTTAACAGTGACATAAACGGAACTCTTGCTTACTAAATTATCATGCACTTTTCTTTTAATTAAGATAACATTTACATAGAGTGAAATGCAAAGATCCTAAGTATATAATTTGGTGAGTTTTGATGCTGTATATATACCGGTCTATATGAAAAAGATTTGCCTCACAGCAGAAACTTCCTTCATGTCCAATACAGTGAATCCCCGTCTCTCAAAGGCAAACACTATTCTGACTTCTTTCAAGATGTGTTAATTTTACCTGTTCCTGGTACAGATGGAACCAGGTGGACTATATATACATAGTCGCTTTGTGTCAACTTTCTTTTGTCAGCGTCAAGTCTGTCACATTCATCCAGGTTGCCACATGTGTCAATAGTTTATTATTTTTTCATTGGTCAGTAGTAGCTGATTATCTGAAGCACAATTTATTTACCCAATTTTTTTTTTTTGTATTTTTGTTCTGTTATTTTTTTTCTCCTTTCCCTGACACTCTAAAATTTCTTCTTTTATTATTTCCTCTCTGTTTCGAGAACTTCCTTTAGCCATTCTTATAGGGTAGATCTGGTCTGCTGGTGACAAAGTCTCTTAGTTGACCATTGTCTTAGAATACCTATTTCCTCCTTCATTCCTGAAGGATTCTGGGTCTTATAGTTCTTTTCTTTCATCACTTGAAAAATGTTGTCTCACTTCCTTCTGGCCTCCAAGACTCCTGATGAGAAGCCCGTTGTCATTTACATTGCCTTCCCCTATGCAGATAAGATTTTATTTCTGTCTTGCTGCTTTCAAGATTGTTTCTTTATATTTAGTTTCCAGAAGTTTGATTATGCTGTGTCTTAACATGATATTCTCTGAGTTCACCTGGTTTGGAATTCTCTAAGCTTCTTGAATCCTTTGGTGATATATTTTGATAAATTGGGAAAATTTCCAACCATTATTTCCTTGAATGCTTTTAACCCCATTTCTGCTCTCCTTCTGAGACTCCAATGATACAAATATTAGATCTTTTATAATAGTCCCAGAGGTCCCTAAGGCTCTGTTCATTTTTTAGGTCTGTATTCTCTCTGATGTTTAGACTGAATAATTTTTTCATTGTATCTTCAAGTTCACTCTTTCTTCTGTCCTCTGCATGATGTTGTTGAGCCCAGCCACTGAGTTTTTAATTTTAGCTATTGTAATTTCTTTTTCATATATCTTTTTTAACTGAAGTATGATCAGTTTACAATGTTGTATCAATTTCTGATGTACAGCCTAATGCTTCAGTCATACATGAGCATACATATATTCACTTTCATATGCTTTTTCACCATAGGTTACTACAAGATACTGAATACAGTTCCCTGTGCTCTACGTTACAAACTTGTTTATCTGTTATAAATAACTTATATGTATATATATATATATTAGTTACTATCTGTGAATCTCAAATCACCATCCTTCCCACCCCCTTCCCTTCTTTGGTAACCATACGTTTGTTTTCTATGTCTATGAGTCTCTTTCTGTCTTGTAAATAAGTTCATTTATTTGTCTTTTTGTTTGTTTGTTTGTTTTTAGTTTCCACATATAAGTGATATCATATGGTATTTTTCTTTCTTTTTATGGCTTACTTCACATGGAATGACAGTCTCCAGATCTATCCATGTTACTGCAAATGGCATTATTTTATTCTTTTTTATGGCTGAGTGATAATGCATTGTATAAATAAACCACAACTTCTTTATCCAGTCATCTGTCAATGGACATTTAGGTTGTTTCCCTGTCTTGGTTATTGTAAATAATGCTGCTGTGAACACTGGGGTGCATGTATCTTTTTGAATTAAGGTTCCCTCTGGATAAATGCCCAGAGGTAAGATTGCTGGATCATATGGTAAGTCTAATTTTAGTCTTTTGAGGAATTTCTGTATTGTTTTCTATAACAGCTGCCCAAAAGTACATTCCCACCAACAGTACAGGAGAGTTCGTTTTCCCCACAGCCTCTCCAGCATTTATCATTTGTGGACATTTGAATGATAGCCATTTTGACTGGTGTGAGGTAATACCTCATTGTAGTTTTGATTTACATTTCTCTGATAATTAGCGATGTTGAGCATTTTTTCATGTGCCTATTGGCCATTTGAATGTCTTCATTGGAGAATTGCTTGTTTAGGTCTTCTTCCCATTTTTGGATTGGCTTGTTTGTTTTTATTTTTAATTATTAAGTTGTATGAGCTGTTTATATATTCTGGAGATTAAGCCCTTGTCAGTCTCATCTTTTGAAAATATTTTCTCCCATTCTATAAGTTGTCTTTTTGTTTTGCTTATGGTTTTCTTTGCTGTGCAAGAGCTCATAAGTTTAATTAGTTCCCATTTGTTTATTTTTGCTTTATTGCCTTGGTAGACTGCTCTAGCAGAACAGTGCTGAAATTTATGTCAGATGATGTTTTGCCTATGTTTTCTTCTAAGAGGTTTATAGTGGCCTGTCTTATGCTTAAGTCTTTATGACATTTTGAGTTTATTTTTTGTGTATAGTGTGAGGGAGTGTTCTAACTTCATTGATTTACATGCAGCTGTCCAATTATCCCAACACTATTTGCTGAAGAGACTGTCTTTACTCCATTGTATGTCTTGCCTCCTTTGTCAAAGATTAATGTCCCAAAAGTTTGTGGGTTTACTTCTGGGCTCTCTATTCTGTTCCATTGAGCCATATGTCTGTTTTTGTACAAATGCCATGCTGTTTTGATTACTGTAGCTCTGTAATATTGTCTGAAGTCTGGGAGGGTTATTCCTCCATCTTCATTCTTTTTCTTCAATAAACTTTGGCAATTCCTGGTCTTTTGTGATTCCATATAAATTTTAGGATTATTTGTTGTAGTTCTGTGAAAAATATCTTGGGGAATTTGATAAGGATTGCATTAAATCTGTAGATTGCTTTGGGTAATATGGCCATTTTAACAATATTAATTCTTCCAATCCAAGAACATGGGATATTTTTCCATTTCTTTAAGTCTTTTTAAATTTCCTTAGTCAATGTTTTGTAGTTCTCTGCATATAAATCTTTCACTTGCTTGGTCAGATTTATTCTTAAATATTTTGTTTTTTTTTTTTTGGATATAATTTTAAAAGAGATTGTTTCTTTCCTTTTCTGATATTGCATTGTTGATGTAAAGAAATGCCACTGATTTCTGTGTGTTAATTTTGTATCCTGCTATCTTGCCAAATTCTTTTATCAGCTCTAGTAGTTTTTGTGTGGAGCCTCTAGGATTTTCTATATATAATATCATATCATCCGCATATAGTGACAATTTTACCACTTCTCTTCCAATTTGGATCCCTTTCATTTTTTTTTTTCTCATCTAATTGCTGTGGCTAGAACATGCAATAGTGTCCTGAATAGAAGTGATGAGAGTGGGCATCCTGGTCTCATTCTGGATTTAGCAGGAAGGCTTTCAACTTTTACTCACTGAGTGCTATGCTGGCTGTGGGTTTGTTGTAAACAACTTTTATTATGTTGAGATATGTTCCCACTATTCCCACTTTGGTTAGAGTTTTAATCATGGGTGTTGAATTTAATCAAATGCTTTTTCTGCGTATATTGAGATGACCATGTGATTTTTGTCCCTTTTCTTGTTAATATGGTGTATCATGTTGATTGATTTGCATATGTTGAACCATCTTTGTGTCCCTGGGGTGAAGCCCACTTGATCAGGGTGTATAATCTTTTTCATGTGTTACTGAATTCTGTTTGCTAATATTTTGTTGAGGATTTTTGCATCTATGTTCATCAGTGATATTGCCTCATAGTTTTATTTTTTGGTAGTGTCTTTGGCTTTGATATCAGGGTGACTGTGGCTTCATAGAATAGGTTTGGGAGTGTTCCCTCCTTTTCAATCTTCTCAACACGTTTGAGAAGAATCGGTATGAGCTCTTCTTTGTACATTTGATAGAATTTCCCAGTGAAGCCATCTGGTCGTAGACTTTTGTTTGAAGGGAGGTTTTTTTTTTTTTTTTTTTTTTTTAATTGCTGATTCTATTTCACTTCTAGTGATTGGCCTGTTCTAATGATCTGTTTCTTCTTGGTCCAGTATTTGTGGACTGTTGTCTTTCACAAAACTTGTCCATTTCTTCTCAGTTGTCCAGTTTATTGCTATATAGTTGTTCATAGTATTCTCTTATGGGTTTTTTTTTTTTTTTTTTGCGTTTCTGTGGTGTTGGTTGTAATTTCTCCCTTTTCCTTTCTTACTTTGTTTATTTGTGTGCTCTCTCTTTTCTTCTTGGTGAGCCTAGCCAGAGGTTTGTCAATTTTGCTTACTTTTTGGAAAAAAAAAAACAAAACAGTTATTAGTTTGATTGATTTTTCTATTTCTTTTTAATCTCTTTTTTCTTTATTTCCTCCCTGAACTTTACTATTTCTTTCCTTCTGTTGACTATAGGTTTTGTTTGTTTGTTTGTTTTTCTAGTTCTGTTAGGTGGTAGGTTACATTGTTTATTTGAGACTGTTATTCTTTTTTGAGTTAGGCCTATATCGCTATGAACTTTACTCTTAAGAACTACTTTTGGTGCATCCCATAGATTTTGTGTGGTGGTGTTTCATTGTTGTTTGTCTCAATGTATTTTTTAATTTCTTCTTTGATTTCATTGTTGACCCATGTTGTTTAATCTCCATGCTGCTTTTTTTTTTTTTTCTCGTTTGTTTTCCTGTGATTGATTTCTAGTTTCATGCTATTATGGTCAGAGAAGATGCTTGAAATAATTTCTATCCTCTTAAATTTGATGAGGCTTCTTTTGTGCCTGAGTATATGGCCTATCTTAGAGAATGCTCCAAGAGCACTTGAAAAGAATGTATATTCTGGTTTTGGGGATTGTAAAGTCCTAAAATTATCCATCAACTCCAATTGATCTATTGTGTCATTTAGTATCTTCATAGTCTTATTGATTTTCTGTATGGAAGACCTGTCCAATGATGTTAGTGGGGTGTTAAAATCTCCTATTATGATTGTATTTCCATCAATTTCTGCCTTCATGTCTATTAGTATTTGTTTCCCATATTTAGGTTCTCCTACATTGGGTGCATATATGTTAATGAGTGTAATATCTTCATCTTGTATTGCTCCTTTGATTATTATATAATGTCCTTCTTTACCTTTCTTTATGGCCTTTGTTTTAAAATTTATTTTGTCTGTTATGAGTATTGCTACTCCAGCTTTCTTATCATTTCCATTTTCATGAAATATCTTTTTCCATCCTCTCACATTCAGTCTATCTGTGTCCTTCACTCTGAAGTAGGTCTCTTGTAGGCAGCATATTGCAGGCTTTTGTTTTATTATTCAGTCTGCTACTCTATGTCTTTTTATTGGAGCATTTAGTACATTGTCATTTATAGTAATTATTGATAGATATGTGTTTATTGCCATTTTGAAATTTGTTTTCCAGTTGATTTGATATTTCTTCTTTGTTCCTTACTTTTCCTTTTTGCTTTTATTTTTGTGGTTTGATAATTTTCTTTTGTATTAGCTTGGTTTCTCTTTGGTTTTTGTGACTCTATTGTATGCTTTTGATTTGTGGTTACCCTGTTTTTCAAGTATGTTAACTCCTTACCATATTTGTTTGCTTTATCCTGGTAGTCATGTAGGCTTAAACACATCCTAAAAAGAACTAAGAAAAAGAAAAAGAAAGGAAGAAAGAAGAAAGAAAAGAAGAGAGAGGAAAACAAATATATATTTTCTTGCTCCCCTCTCCCACCTTTTATGATTTTGATGGCCTTTTTTTTTTTTCTTTTTACATCTTCATGTTTATTCTCTTGTAACTCATTGTAGTTATCACATTTCTAATTATGGTTTTCTCATTTCTATAGCTTCCTGCTTTTTTTCTATTTAGAGTAGACCTTTCAATATTTATTTTAGTATAGGTTTTAGTATAGTATAGGTTTAGTATAGGTATTGCTGAATTCTTTTAGTTTTGTTTGTCTATGAAATTCTTTATCTCTCTTTCTACTCTAAAGGATAGTCTTACTGGATAGAGTATCCTAGGTTGCAACGTTTTGTCGTTCAGACCTTTGAATATATCTTGTCACTCCCTTCTGGCCAGCAAGTGTGTGTGTAGAGAAATCAGCTGAGAGCCTTATTGGTGTTCCCTTGTAACTCACCTTTGTTTTTCTCTTACTATCTTTAGAATCATCTCTTTATTTTTAATTTTGGCCATCTTAATTATAATATGTCTTTCTGTGGGTCTCTTTGGGTTCTTCTTGTTTTGGACCCTCTCTGCTTCCTGTACTTGGATATCTGTTTCCTTCTTTATGTTTGGAAAGTTTTCAGTCACGATTTCTTCAAATACCTTTTTAATCCCCTTTTCTCTTTCTTTTCCTTCTGGGACCCCTATTATGCATAGGCTGGCATGCTTTATATTATCTCATAGGTCTCTTATATTGCTTTCATTGGTTTTTACTTGCTTTTCTGTTTTCTGTTCTGATTGGGTGACTTCTGTTATCCTGTTTTCTAAGTCATTCATTTGTTACTCTTCATTATCTAATCTGTTTTTGACTGCCTTTAGCTTGGCTTTTATCTCAGCCATTGACGTTTCTGTTTTTAATTGGCTCCTCTTTATAGTTTCTATTTCCTTTTCATAGTATTCTCTGTCTCTATACATAGTCTCTCTTATTTCATTTAGTGCTTTTATCACTGCCTTTTTGAAGTCATGATCTAGTAGACTGTCAAGGTCTATCTCATTTTTTGTTCTTTCAAAGGACTTCTTTTGTTCTTTTAATTGGGAGTGGTTCCTCTGCTTCTTCATTTTACTTATATTTACCTGGCTTTATGGATTTAGGAGTATTGGTTATCTGCTGTGGTCTTGAAGAACTGTTTTATTTCTTGTTTATTTTTATTTACAATGGGAGCTTTCCTGTGTACACTGTGTGCATCTAATAGTTTTGTTGCAACGGCTTTTCTTAGTATGGATGGTTGCCATGTCTTTCTTCTGTTTGTGTTGGCTGTTATCCCTTTGACTGGGGCTGTCGTTGGTGTTATGGTGATCAGTGCCTTCCTTGATTTTTGTTGTTGAGCAGGGCTTCCTTGTTTGTTCTGTGGTTGGCACAGCCTTGACAGGATACAGGTCTGCTCCTTTTTGTTGGAATAGAGCCTTCCAGACCCACTTCTGAGCTGTGGTGTTTGGTAGGCAGGGTTGGAGTGCTTCATCTGGGAAGAAGAGTCAGCAGGAGATGACCACTTGGAAGTATCCTCTGTGGTGTTGTCTGTCACTTGTTATGCAGGGTTATAAAGTACTCTTTGTTGATGCTGCCTTTATCCCTGTCTTAGCTGCAGGAATGTCAGCCACCTGCTCTGGTGTCCCCCAGGTTCTGAGCCACAGGAACCACCAGCACAGATCTGCTGAAATCAGGTGCTAGGATCCCACCATAGCAAGTGTGCAGTCACACACCTGAATTTGTGGTGCACCACGGGATCAGCACAGACTCCAACCCCACCTCCACATATGGTAGGGTGTTCCACCCTGTTGTAAATACCCATACTCACCCCCACCATGTTCCAGAACTCTGCTCATTGAGTCTGTTTGTCTCAGAGCCGCAGGCCCACAAATGGTCCAAAGAGAACAAATCCACCCTGTCTGCCTGGGGCTGTAAACAAATCTTAGTCCTGCCTGTGAAGTTGCAGGGCCCCTGGCTATGGATTCAGCTTTCAAACCTGCCTCCACACAGCTGTGATGGCCATGATCGAGCACCACCTCTCTTCTTATGAAAACACACCAACAGTGTAGCCAAGTGGAGAAAGTAACTATGGTGCAGCTGCATTGTGCCCCTCTTCCCCATGCACACCAGCAGTGGTCTGTTTTTATGGGGGTCCCAGGTGGTTCTGTTCCACACACACACGCAGCCAGAATTCACATCTCCCTCCAGTCCCCTGAGGCTGCCCCTGTGCAGTGGGCCCCAGCCCCCTGCCCGGGCTTCTCACTGATCTCCAGCAGCCCCACTTGGCTTGTCCCTGCCAGCTTGTGTCTAGGGCCAGGAGTCACAGGGACCCTCCATGCTCGTTTCTCTTGGTTCTGTCTTCCAAGAGGCTGCCACTTTCTCCTCCATGCCTTGGAAACTCTGCTTCTGCTCCTGCTGACCTCTCAGCTTGAGAAAGGGTGTCTCACCATGAGGGTGCCTTTCTTCCTTTCCCCTCTGTCCCTGCAGGACCAGTCCCATACTGACTTCCTTTCTCTTTTTTTCTCTTATGGGATTTTGTTAGAATCCTCCTGTATTTCAAAGCAAGAGACACTCTGCCAGTGTTCAGTAGGTGCTCTGTGCAATTCAGTGGGCTTGTGGGTGTAATTCTGGTTGTATTTGTGGGAGAGGGCAAGCTGTGAGTTTCTCTACTCCGCCATCTTGACACCTCCCCAGCTGTTGTATTTTCTAGTCCTAAAATTTCCATTTGGTTCTTCTTTATATCTTCTGTTCTTTGTTGCAACATTTTATTTGTTCATCTGTTTCAAGCATGTTTATAATCGTTTATTGAAGTTTTTTTCATGATTCCTTTAAAAACCTTACTTGTATACTTCTAAAATCTGTTGTCTCTGTGTTGAGTCTGTTGATTGTCTCTTCTAATTCAAGTTGAGATTTTCCTGGTTCTTGGTATAATTAGTAATATTGCATTGTACCCCTTATGGTATGAGACTCTGAATTTAGTTTAAACTTTCTGTCTTAGGAGGCCTCTAATATGACACCATTCTAACAGGGGAAGGGGAGTGCTGCCTCATTACTGTCAGATAGTGGGAAAAGTCCAGGTTCCCTTCTTAGCCTCCTTTGACATCCCAGGGAGGGAGAGATGCCTTGTTTATGCTGAGCAGAGTTGTGATTTCAGGCTTCTTGCTACCTGGGCTGGGAAAAGGAGAATTGCCTTGTTGCCTCCCCAACTCCCAGTTAGCCTCCAGTGACACAGCAGAAGGTGACCTGCGGAATTGTAGTGAAAGTTCTAGCTTTCCTTGTGGTATACTCTGATATCACTCTGGGCAGATGAGTGTGGAAGTCCAGGGTCTTCCCATGATTTCTGCTGACATTATGTGGGGAGGGGGTTTGTTACCACCATTCAAGGGTGAAGTCCTGTCTTCCGCTTGGATGGGGAGATCACCATTATAGCTAGGTAAGGGTAGAAATCAAGGCATCTCACTCAGTCTTTGCTGACGGGGGACAGGATGGAGGTTTTGTCTGGAGTAGGAAAGTTATTAACTTTTCGTTTTGCTAGGTTGGCCTTTCCTGGTTTTCTGGCTAGAAAAACCAGACCATTCTTGGGGCTTCTTTTGTCTCCTCTTGTTGGCATTTCTGGGTTGCTGGCTCCTCCAGCACCCAGGTCAGGATATATGAAGCAAAAAGAAAACCCAGGGAACTCACAGCCATGCCATACTTTAGTTCCCAATGCCTGCCTTCTTCTTGCCACCTTTCAGAGTCTTCTTATATTTGTTTTATGTACAATGCCCATAAGGCTTAAGGGTTTTAAGCTACACTTAACAGGAGAAAATGGGATGAAACCCATCTGCTCAATTTTCATCCAGAACTGGATTCATGTTTGCTTTTTTATGCATGTTTTCAGTACTAGGTCTTATTGAGTGAGGTATGGAAAGATTCAAATAACCTTAGACTTAGAATAAGCTTAGACTATAACAGTGGTTACCACATGGTGAGAATTCAATGAGGAATAGCTATTATTTTCTTTGTACAATCTCAGTGTCTCTGAAAGTCCAGTCTTCTTTTTTTATAGGACAGGCTATGCCCAGAATTGAAGGAGAGGCAGAGAGGAAGATGAATCCAAACCCTTCACCTTACCTGTGAATGCAGGAATCTTCTAAACATTTCTTAAGACACATGATGGAGTTATCTGTTCTGGTCTGTTCATGAGGTGGTACATGCATAGGTATAAACACACATTAACCTCTAACTTTTACATATTGATGGAGGCAAGCAAATCCAGGGACAAAGCATGCAAACTCTGAAAACTTTCCAAAAAGTATCTGAGAAGGATTCTTTCTCAGTTTCTAAGAAGTGGTAACTTCTGCCAAAAAGTAGTTGACCTGTAGTCTCCTCATGAAAAGATGATTGTCCATAAAATTTATTTGTAAAATAAAACATTACACCTTGTATGGTGGGTCTTTGGAATTCTATTCCTGGTGAAGGCCCTGTGATTGGCTAGCATAACCACATCTAAAGACATCACATCTCCTGATGGAGAACTAAATGTTTGGATCACAAGCAAAGTTTATCTCTCTCTGCTTATTATTTATTACCTTCACATACATTTTTGAATGCTTGGACAATTGACTAGTTTGCACTGAAATGTCCAGGCTGGCTTTTTGAAAATGGAAAGTGGCTCTCAGTCCTTAGACTCAGAGGCAGTTCTGCAAGGCAAGTAGTTCTCCTGACCTACACTTTGTTCAGCTGTGGGTAGGAGATGAAGTCACAGAAGGTCTGTCCTATGGAATGTGAATTGGAAAGCTCAACCTGAGCCTTCCCACTTGCATGATAAGCATCCTCATAGACAGATTTCATGGGGTGACAAACTCCATTTTCCTAGTGTGATCATAGGAGTGCTGTTTTTCATGATTTCTTGTATTCTGGACATAGTCAGTGTTAATTAATTAACCATCTCAGCTAATCGGGCAACTGTTTACCAAATATGTGTTAACTACCGCATACCTGAATTTCCTGGCATGTCCCAACACCATTTCTTTTCTTTTTCAGTTTTTTTTTTAAATTTTGTGGGTTTTTTTTAAGTGGATGATTCAGTGACTCTGGTATATTTACAGAGTTGTTAAACTATCATCATCAATATTGAGTTTTAGAATATTTTCATCACCTTTTAAAAAGAAACATATTCTCATTAGTAGTCAGTCTCTATTCCCCACCTTATCCTTGGCAGCTTGGACATTTCAGATAAGTGGAATCATACAATGTGTGGCCTACTGTGACTGATTTCTTTCACTTAGTATGTTTTCAGGGTTCACCCATGTAGCAGGTATTGGTACTTCATTCCTTTTCAATGGCTGAATAGTATTTCATTCAATAGGTATACATCTGGTTTCTCATTCATTAGGTAATAGACATTTGGGTTGTTCTCACTTTGGAGCTATTATAAATAATACTGCTATAAACATTGGTGTACAGATTTTTTCATGAATGTATGTTTTCTGTCCTTTTGGGTAGATACCTAATAGTGGAATTGCTGAGTCATATGGTAAACTCTATATTTAACATTTTGAGGAACTGTCTGCTTTCCGGAGTGACATTTACATTCCCGCCATCAATGTATGAATATTCTAATTTGTTCACACTCACTAACACTTGTTATTGTCCGTCTTGATTATAGCGATCCAGTCGGTGTGAAATGGTATCTCATTATGGGTTAGATTTGCCTTTCCTTATTGAGTAAGGGTGCTGAAATCTTTTCTCAGATTTATTGGCCATTTATATATCTTATTTCCAACCATTTCTTAGTCCCTTCTTTGACCCCCTCCTTGAATCGATTCAAAGTCAAATTACTTGCTTAGCTTTAGCTTTCTTCTTAAGTTTGGCCTGTTTTTCTTTGATTTTATATAGAAGCATGCTTTCTTTAAACTCTCTTCTCACAAATAGTGTACACATGCCCTTATCTTCTTATAATTTAGATAATTTCAATCAATACCTCAGTTACTGTTATCAATATTCTATGGGCATTTATTCAGAACAAACTCTTTCTACTACAATGCTTGCCCAAAATGTGCTTATCTTTGTAGCTCTTTGCTATAATTTATGAAAACTAAAGTAAATATTGGACAAAACAAGTTTTGTTTTTGGATTATCTACAAGCAAACATTAAAACTATAGATTGTCATTAGTGTGTGTGACAGGCAGGCATGGCAGGTCAGGAAAGGCCATACAGGTCAACAGAACTAGGTTATAACACAGTATATAAGCCAAAGACTATAGCTGGAGGTGCAGTTGGTATGCACATCTGGTTGGCAAAAATCAAGATCAGAACCTTGGGTGCCAAATCAAAGCTGATGTAGCAGGCCATGGGGAGAATTTTGGTAGGAGACCTACAGGCTGCCACTGTTGGTCTAGAGTAGTCATTGGTTCCTAGACCAGTGTGGATCCTGGACCAGCACCGTCAGGATCTGGAAACTTGTTAGAAATGCAAATTCTTGGTTCTTACCTCCACCCCATCCCAGACCTACTGAATCAGAAACTTTTGGAGTGTGACCCAGCAACCTGTGTTGTAGCAAGCCCTCCAGATGGTTCTTATGTACTCTCAAGTTTAAGAACCACTGACCCAGACTTCTAAGGAAGTGTAAAAGGAGGAGGTGGCTTGTTGATATAATAAGAGTTTAGGATTAAGTGAGAGCACACAACTAGGGCATGGCAGCAGACAAAAGCAGTATCTTCAGGGAGGTTTTCTGGCCAAAGAATTTTCTTTAGAGGCCCCTTCTTTTCCAGTCAAGAGCTCTAACACAGACAGAGTTCATCCTGGTGGGAAAATTCGTGGTACACCAAGCCCATAAAAGTGAAGGTGGGCCAATGCCTTGGCACAGGAGAGACTGGGGTATGCTGCTAAGTAAAGCGTGGGATCCTCTGATTCTAAGCCTTATTCCTTGAGTGAAGGCATTAATCCAAGATGGCAGGAACATGTCCTAAAGAATAATAAGAAATATACCAGTAAAATTCAGTGTTTTCTGAGAGGGCCTCTACCACTAGCGAGTCCACAGAGCTTTCACTGAAGATGTGATAAAACCAGATGTATCAGAAGCTACAAATACAACCAGCCATGTCCTGGGAAGGAAGATGTTCTTTCTATCATAAGGAAAGTCCAGTAGAAATTTTCTTTCTCAACAACAGGAGAAAACCTTTTCTTTCTCCTTTAGCCTTTTGTGCTTACTCCTGTTCCCAGGCCAGGACCACATATGGCTTCATTCTTCTCTGGCTGTGTCTAGGACAGTGGTGGCTCCAGCCATTTAGAGGAATGCCATCAATTGCTTCCATCAAGTGTAGGCTTTGGCCTTTCACAAGCTTCTGGAACCTAAGTGAGGATTCTGAGGGAATCCCAGAGATCCCTACACCATGGATAGATTTTTACATCCAGAGTATACATTTGAAATGGGGTCCAGAGGTGTCTTCACGAAATTCTACCAATTGGTTGCATCTGTGTGTTCTTTATGACAGTTATTCTCCATTTAATAAAAACATAAAAAGACAAAAAAAAAAAAAAAAGATTATTGATTCAACCCTAAGGAAACTTTTTGTATTATTCCATCAGTAAAATTGTCAATGACAATTCCATTAGGAAAGTTAGTTTTGTTGTTCTTTATGGTTTTTATTTTACAGCAGTGTCTTGCAGTTCATTTACTGTAGCAGAGAGAACTAAGACATTAGTCTTTCAGAATGAAATAAGCAATAAAACTGTTAAAATCCTATCAGAACATGGTATTGACATTGTCTTCTGTGTACTCAAAATGCTGCACAGCCGAGATGCTTTAGAAAATAATTCAGCTGCTTGACATGTTTCCGTTTTAAATACTCTGGACAGCCAAGTATGTAACAAGGCATATAGATCTACTGTGGGGGTAAAAATAAATATCCCTTTTAGTCTAAGCAGTTTAAATAGTATCTGTAATTAATGCACAATAATTAGGGATGTAAAAACAACTCTTCAATTTTGAACTACTCTCTTCTGGTAAATATGTAATTCATTTATACTTAAAGTGTGTGATATTCATAAAAAATGGGGGTCTAAGATAGGTCTGACTTGGAATAATGTTGTAATCAGTTCTAAAAGAAGCACCATGAAATAGCTAGAATGATGTGGATGGATATGTTTTGATCCATGAAAGCACTGAACACACACACACATATATATATATATATATATAAGTGTGTGTGTGTGTTATTCTGTGTTTGTATTTTCAATTTGGAACCATATATTGTTTTATCATGTTAGGAAAATAAAATCGTACCTTTTAACACTAAAAAAATTATGAAGATCTTAGCAATTTCTATAATTCTGCTGTTACATATGCGAGGAATGTGTTTTTTGTATAAATGTTTATGTAATTCAGTCAATGATTACATTACAAATGCTTTTTTCTTATTAGAGATAACCCTGACGAGGGGTTAATTACTTGCATTAGAAATAAAAATGTCATGAAAATACATATGATTTGTATGGAGCTATAGAATCATCATGCAAAAGTGTGGAGGTGTACATTAAGTGAATTCAAATCCACTATGAGCTAGCTATTACAGAGTCTTAGCCTAGACAACAAAAAGATTTATATCCAATAGAAATGTTGGTAGAGAAAATAATTATATATAATACATGTAGAAGTTAGAAAAAGATGTTCTAACAAGAGGGGGGAGAAATTAAAAAAAAAATTCCTGGAAGTTAAAACAAGAACAAAATCTTCAAATGAAGGAATATGTAATGGAAAGCAAATAGCTGAAAACTAATTTACTGATCCAGAGAATAAGTCAAGGAAATCATCTAGAACGTGCAGCAGATAAAATACTTGAGAGAAAGTAAAAACAATTGATATTTACTCCCAGACATATACAACCCATCTATCTAGACTTCTAGAAATAATGGAGAAAATTTAAGACTGGTAATAACTTCATAACTAAATGGGGCAATAAAAGAGCCTGGGTGGAATTCAGAATTCAAAATAAAAATTGGAAGCTCCTAAAACTTCTGGGGAGGAAGAGCAATCCAGCTGATTCATGGAAATGTAACATTCAAACTTACTTCTTCTCATAGTAGAAGTGAATGAAGCAAAATCTTTGAAATTCTAAAAGAAACATTACTTTGAACCTAGATTCATATATACTGGAAAACTAACATTCAGAAATGAGAACAAACTAAAAACACTTGAATATCCAGTGGCTTAGAAAATTCCAAGCTGCAGACCATCTCTGAAAGAATTACACAAGTATTAATAATAATTTTAAAAAAAGTTAAAAAAGAGAAAACCAGGATCTAAGAAGTAGTAGAGGCAAAGAAGCCAGTAAGATATAAATTCTGACATAATCGGTTACTATGAATAGTTGTGAATTTTGAGTGTAATGATAAAATGCTGATTAAATATGAACGAGTTTATGGCTAGCCTATTTATACACGTTGAGAATACAGTTAGCCACCAGGATGAGTGATCATCAATCGAGTCAGAGTTTACCTCCTGCAGGCCAGGTACCCTGCCTGATACTTTCATATATAATAGGTAGTTAACACCCATAACGAACTTGGGAAGTAAATACTAGCCTCCTTTTACAGGAAAGGAAAAGTAATTTACCCAAGTTTGCCCAGTTGGTGAGTGGGATTTTCCCCTGGGATATGTAGACTTCTTTAATTGCTTTTTCCTGGTATCACCCTATTATAATTACACATTCTGGTGACCATCTTTTTCTGATATGTCTAGACACTTCTTTATCCTATAAGAATTGTCCTATTCATAATAAACTGCCCATTTTTTTACTCCACTTATTTTTCTCATCATGGTGCCTCTTCAGCCATATTATCATGCCATCTCAAGCACAACCCCATTTCCAAGTAAAAATTGGAATTTTTACTCATTGGCCTACATGATAGTATATTAATAGAGAATTGGTTACCAGATTTTATTTATTTATTTACAGATATTTCTTTCTTTTAAAATCTGATAGTCATTACTTAATTATCAAAGCTTTCAGTCAAACATTTCATTTTTAGCTTCTGAATTACTATGAAAAGATCTCTTGGTTTTCTTTGAGTGATTTTTACATTAATGGTCTCTTTCCACTAAATAATTTTGCAGAGACATTCATTAACTTCTTTGAATCTTAGTCTCACAGTGAACCATGTTTGAGAGACTCAGTGATATATTCTCTTCAGAGAGTCTATGTCAGACCCAAAATAGGCAAAGAAGGAGAAAAAAAATCCACCTTGATACATGAAAATTAGTTACCTTCAACTGTACAACTTCTGTTTGTTTCTTTTACTAATCCTTCTCTTAACCTTGTCCCCCTTCTGCATTTTATTTTTTTGTTAAGTGTAGCTCTTCAGAAGACTTAACAAGCACTTTAATAATCTGGGTCACAATTACTGCTCTGATTTCCCTATTTCTGTCATTCGTTCAATCACCCAGAGTGATTTTGATGACTTTGCCTAAATTTGTGCTCTCCTCTCTCTTTTCTCCCATCCACCTTGAAACCATCTTCAAAATTTGCCAGAACCTTTCAGTTTCTTGCGTTATCTGTGTCCATTTTCATTCCTGCCAGCCTGGTTTAATGTCAGCTGGGCCCCTTCCCATTAGTAGCTTCCAACCCATTCCACAAAGAGGGAAGCGTGAGGAAAAACCATTGTCTTGATTTCTCTTGAGAATTCATGTCCCTGACAGACCCCTCTTTGCTTTATCCTGTGATGTCTTGTAGAATTCTTGTTTAAAAAACTATGCTTTCCATCTTCTCTACTAGAATCAATTGATCTGACAGCAGCCATTTTAGACCTTCTTTAACTTCTCGCAAGCTGCTTATTTAAGAAGAGCTTCTCTATTCTCAAGGGCCTGATCATCATTTCACACAAGTGGAAAGAGAATTTTGTCTAGATTCCAGAGACTGAGAATCTTTAGATGCAAAAGAGAGAAATTGCATTAGCTAAGATTACTCTTTAAAAATCCCTTAGCTCATATGAAAGTTGAGGCAGAGAAATACTATTTCTTAAGAAGGCCAGTACATCTGGTTTTCCCTATGGAGTTGAAAGATATCACTGTTTCTTTAAACTTGAGAACCAGATAAAGTATTAATGGTGTCAATTTTCTACTAGAAATGGAAATATTTGTATTTAGTTAATGCATCTGCACAGTAAGAAGCTGTAGTGTAGCACCTCTTTCAGGGGATTTGTGAGGTCAATACAATGTTCATAATCATATTCAGAGATTATTAGCATTCCTCTCTCTCTTTCTCTCTTGAGTGTGTGTAGTGCATTTTTTGTGAGGCTACATGACATGAATAACATTATTTTCCTGATAGTTAATTGTATTTGGGCTTTTGTTTTCTTGTGGCGTAGATAGATATAACCTACCAAAACAAAAGCTCTCTCAGGCCTTCAGTCATTTTTAAGAGCGTAAAGAGGAGCCCAGACCAAAAAAGTTTGAAAACAGCTTCTATCATGCACAAAGAGCCAGTTGTCTCTGAGAGGTGCCTGAGAATGTAGACTGATCTTCTGGAGTTGAACAATATAAACCAACCTGTTGATGTTCATGCTATAGCAAATGCTCATTGTAGAAATATTTAGTGAAATTGCCTTTATGATTTAAATATGTTGTCATTCGCACTCTTCTTAACTCCTTGTTCATATTGTTGAATTTGTGTAAGCGAACTCATGAAAAATGCAACTTCATAGTATAAAATTTTCCATGTAACAATGGTAATCTTTAAAATCTTCTGTCCTTTTCATTTGTCTTTTCTAAATACAAGTATTCCTTTAGAAAATTAGGTGTAGAGCCAGGTGTGGATGTGTATACCATGAAAATGGAACCCAAGCGAGAGTACAGGTGTAAATGTATGGAGTAACTGTAGTGCTGTGTTATGAATGCACTGGTCTCAGGAAGAAATTAAACCTAGTTTATTTTGATGGAAAGTTGGTTTCATTATACCCAAATGTTACTTTTTAAAGAAATGTGAAAGGTGATCCCATTAATTTTTTGAGAAGACGTGTAGAGAATCTATAATTTTACATTTTGTGATTTGAGAGCCAAAACCGATCTCTAGAACAAAGACAATTTATTCTAAAATGAACCATATGCAGATGAGGGAAGTGACACATTTTTAAAAAGTATTTATTTAATTATCTCTTGCAAAAAAGGCAAAGGAATCACCACACATTTTTTTTTTCCTGTTGGAAGTCTTTGGAAAGAATCTTATAGCTTTTATTAAAAAGTGTGATAGTGTTAACAGTTTTTTTTTTTTTTTTAATCATCTGTAGTGTAGTCATTAGGAAATCTTTAATCAGGCTTTGCTGAATCTTTCTGTGAAGAAATCGATTCTCAGTTCTATAAATTATATTGAATGTTCTGAACCAGTTGAACTACATTCCATTGCTAGTCTAGACTGTCCATTCTGCCTCATTGTTTTCTCTAATCCAGTAGATTATTTCAGACTAGATTGATTATATTGGGCCAACTTTCATTTGATCACTCACAAATTCGCTAATTGTCCATTAGGCAACTGTTCCCATAGAGTTCTTGGCTTTGTGGGAGACATAGATTGGTCATGTTTCCTGTAGTAGAAGCATAGAATCTCCACATGAAGGCAGGAAATACAGAATTATAACATTGTGGAGCTGGAATCTCGACACATATGTAGTCATATCTGATTGTCTCTGATGCCAGGAACTTCCTGCCTCCTCAGGCAGAATGCTGTATTATTGGAGAGCTCTGACTGATGAAATCTTAGTTGTGCATACAGAAATCTTCATTTTAAGAGTCATGTAAATGGTTAGAGTTTTTATCATAAATGGATATTGAATTTTATCAAATGCTTTTTTTCTCATCTATTGAGATGATCATGTGATTTTTGTCCTTTTTCCTGTTGATGTGGTGTATCACATTGATTGATTTGCATCTGTTGAACTATCCTTATGTCCCTGGGATGAACCCAACTTGATCATGGTGTATAATCTTTTTTACATGTTGTTGGATTCTGTTTGTTAATATTCTGTTGAAGACTTTTGCATCTGTGTTCATCAACAATATTGGCCTATAGTTTTCTTTTTTGGTAATGTTTTGTCTGGCTTTGGTATCAGGGTGATGGTGGCTTCATAGAATGAGTTTGGGAGTATTCTCTCCTCTTCAATCTTTTGGAAGAGTTTGAGAAGGATTGGTATGAGCTCTTCTTTGTATGTTTGATAGAATTCCCTAGAGAAGCCATCTGGTCCTGGTCTTTTGTTTCCAGAGAGTTTTAAATAACAAGTTCATACCATATAGCACAGGGAACTATATTCAATATCTTATAATAACTTACAGTGAAAGAGAATATGAAAATGAATATATGTGTGTTCACGTATGACTGAAGCATTATGCTGTGCACCAGAAATTGACACAACATTATAAACTGACTATACCTATAGATAGATAGATAGATAGATAGATAGATAGATAGATAGATAGATGAAAAAATCATGTAAATGGTGAAACATAAGTGATACTGAAGAGAAGGATAGGAAAAATGAGTTTAAAATTAGTTCATGTAGTAAGGTTCATGGATCATATCTTCAAGGAAGGTCAATTATTTTTGAGTTTCATGGAATGGGAAGGATTTTTAAAAGGCAAAGATAGAGGGGCTCTCTTAACACCAGAAAAGCATAAGACCTGTTTGGTGTGAGTTTATAGAGCAATCACCCTGTGCATCTGGCATATAGCAGATTGTCAGTAAATAGTTCTTGAATAAAGGACAGAATTAATAACTGAATGAATGACTGCAAAAAAAGTCTTTCTTGTCCAGACTGATGGTGGCAAGGGAGCTGTAACAGAAGACTGATGACAAACAAGGACATTGACCTCTCTGTACACTTCAGTCCTAGCCTAGATTCTGCATTTGTAGAGTTACCCTTGCAAGGGGGACTAACATTCATTTATTTTTACCCACTGCATAGAATTTTGAAAACCTACTTTCCCCTTGTGTCTTAATAAAGTACTGGTTTTTGCATCTCTCTAAAAAGGCTGCAAATTGCTGCCCTTCTCTTGAACCAGAACAAAGACCTTATTATGATTTTCCTGGAAAAAAAGTCATATTTTCTGTCTGGAACTCCACCTCCTCTTACCCCTGCTATTTAAGTATTAAAAATGCCATATATTTGAGTCACTTCCTTCTAGGATGGGTTCTCTTTTGGTTCATTCTAAAATGATGTGAAATGTTAGAATTTTGTAGATAATTCAGCTTCCCACAGTCTCTGTGAGACCCCCCCTTTCTGTTGGAAATAACACTATTGTAATGCAAGTGCCCCCAATACCCTGTAGAATCTCAAAGATTCTATAAATGGCTGACCATATGATATCCCTTTTACACATATTTCAATCTATGTTATCCCAAATGGACTCTTGTGTGTTAAGTGTCCAGTTGAAAGAGGACATAGTCCCATCACTGGGGTTGACTTAAAATAAACCTTTGGCAGAAGAGGGAGAGCTAATAAAAAATTAGAGATGAGCTTTGTTCCTTCTTTTTTTTTTTTCTAATATAGAGGATAACACTTTGGTAGAAATGGCTTGAATACTATTTTCTAACTTAACCCTCACAATTTAAGCTTATAACTTCACAACTTTGAAGCCAATGAAGCATGAGGTATATTGTCGGCACAGGATGCCCCAAACGTGGCAATGTTATCACATTCTCATGTAAAAATGGGATCAAACTTCAAACTGAGCTGGATGAATTCATTCCAGCTTTGACAGTCTATTCTATGTACCTTTATCAGCTGCAAAATGCAAATGGTGTTTAGCTACCGTGTACTGAATCTTAGACATAGATATCTTATTTAGGGAACCATTTACCTAGAGAGGTAAACCAAAAGCCTTTTGTAACCAAGAACATTGTGGGGGAAAGTCAATTCACAGACTCAAAGGAAAATGGAATAGAAAATAACCTCTTAAGTGCTAGTTTATCCCAAACTCGTGCAAAAAGTTATACGACTAGTCTTTCTGAACATGTTAAGAAATCAAACAATGCAGCTGAAGAAAGGTATGAGAGAATAATCCAAATTTAGAAACACGTTGCTCTTGAAATACAGCCTAACTGAGATCCGCTGCAGATTGAAAAGGAGCATCTTATGGACAATTGATTGTTTCTTGAAAAATAATGAAAACAAGCTTTGAAAATGTGTGTATGAAAACACTGACCTATATGGAGAGAAAAGGCAGCATTTGCTTTGTAATGCTATCAGGCGGTAATTCAATTTCCGTTAACCGAACTTCAAGTATTCTGTTTCAGGTCATAGATCGGTGGTGCTTATCATATAAATTGGCCAATAAGATTTGCAAATAATACTTTCAGTGCTTGGTTTTGTGGATGTAGCTCTAGAAAAGAAAATCAATTTAATTCTATGCATTGGTTTTCGCCTTAAAAATTCATGCAATTTGAATATGATTGACAGGGCATGGCATCATTATGCAGTCTGTTAGATGGACCGATTATGCTTATGAATACAAGAGTGGAGTGAATGAAAGCAACATGTAATTGATTCTACTCTTGGTCTGACTGTTCATTAACAGTTTGAATGTAGCGCAGTTGCTTCTCAAATGGAAAACCAGGAGAGCAACCTGTATGTGTTCTCTCATTTGTTTTAAAATTCATTATGCTAATATTTTTTTTGCAAAATGTTTTTGCTGCATTTGTTTTGCCAAGAAGTCTGATCGAATCTTTGTAAATGATTCTACTGCTTTCAATATGTATTTGGCATTCCAATCAGACATTTTTCAATTTACACATTTGGAAATGAAAGCAGGCTCCCTCCCGCACCCTTTTCAAAGAAATCCTTCTCTCCTACCCTCCTTTTCTTCATAGTGCAGACTGATTTCCCAGGATAGAACAAGATGGGGGAGCATGAGGTGATGGTTATAGCTTCCAAACAAAAGAGCTGATTTATAGACTGATTGATTTCAGAAATAGGAGGACAAAAACAGGCTCCATTTGCCTTGCCACGCTTAAGTCAGATAAAGCACAAAAGGGCCTACCATCTCATTTTTCACACCTCTTCCCAGGGTTGCATTTGAAACGCTGAAGAAGTATACAACTTGCATTGTTGTTTTCTTAGCTCTCCTCAATTGTGTAAGAAAGGGCTTCAAATGCATAGAGGTTGTCCTTCCTTTCTGGAATGCAGAGCTGGACATTTCAGGGAAACAGCATTATTTTTATTGCTCACAGGGAGATAGATATGATGCTGATTCTGTAACAGCCATCCCTATCCTTTCTTTTGCCCACAAGTTCCTGCCAGATTTTAAGACAGGAGAAACAACAAAATTAGTCGTAGGCCAGGCAGTTCTATCTAGGAGCTACAATTATACTGTAATCTCCAAATTAGATTATATTTACAATAAATAAGTGTATTAATTTCATATTCCAGTCTTTCTCTAGCTCTGATTTTTTTTATTAAATCAGTAGTTGACTGATTAAGATAATAAGTCTGAGAACTCCATCTTAAAATAGATTTTTTTCCCCTTCTGAATAGAACTTTTAAGATCTACTCTCTTAACCTCTTTCAAATATACAATATAGTATTATTAACAATAGTCACCATTTTTTACTTCCTGACAGGCAGGGTCAATGCCCCTATTCAACCCTGAAGTAGTTTCAGAAGACAGACATCACCGCTCTGCACCCCCATAAAATTATGGGAGTAAAATCTCTGAAGGGGGAATGAGACAGGAAGGAAGGGGGCAGGGCACAGTCATTCAACAAGTAACAGCAACTAGCACCAATGTGGCGAAAAATTCAACTGCCAGGAGGCCTTAAGGCCCAACATGGCGGGAGATTTGACTTCCAGTAGACCTTGAGCTTCATTATACGTTCACTGTAATATATTAACATGGTAAATGACACTCCCACGGGTGTCATGACAGTCCCAAGGGTGACCATAAAAGGTCAAAGAATGGGCAATGGCCCAGTTCCTAGGAATCCCAGCCCCTTTCCCAAAAAGTAGTTGGAATAGTCTTACCACTTGTTAACTTATGAAGCTACTGAGCCCATAAAAACTAACAACCCCCACACCTCTTGGTCTCTCTCCCATCTGAGCAAGATGGCCCATGCTCTGTCTTTGGGATGTGTATCTACTCTTACTTTCAACTGAGCACCCAGCCCCCATACCTGTGACCTTTTTGCCTTCTGAAATAGCCTGTGCTCTGTGGAGTATGTATCTCTCTGAATAAATCTACCTTTATTCAGATTAAAAAAAAAAATAGTTGCCAAACTGTACATTATGTCCCCAGAACTTATTTATTTTATCTCTCAAAGTTTGTACCTTTTGATCCTTTTCACCCATTTCACTCATCCCCCTACCCCATCCCCAACCTCTGACTATCCAGTCTGTTCCCTGTATTTGTGAGTTTGCTGGGGTTTTGTCTGGTTTTTGTTTATTTTTGATTCTAAAAAAAGTGAGATCATGCACTACTTGTCTTCCTCTGTCTGACTTATTTTACTTAGCGTAATGCCCTCACGTTCCATCCATGTTATCACAAATGGCTGAATTTCCTTCTTTTTATGGCTCAATAATATTCCATTGTATGCATGTTTTTTATATATATATAATATATATATTCCATTGAATGCATGTATGTGTGTGTGTGTGTGCATATATATAACATTTTTTCTACCCATTCATCCATTGATAGACCCTTGGTTTTTATTTCCACGTGTTGGCTATTGTAAATAATGCTGCAATGAACATGAGAGTGCAGATATATCTGAGTTACTGTTTTTGTTTCCTTTGAATAAATAGCCAGATGTGTAATTGTTAGATCATATGGCAGTTCAATTTTTAATTTTTAAAGAAACTTCCATACTGTTTTCATGGATGGTTGCATGGAAATAATCATATCAGCTATTTCTATATTAACTTATTTATCTACCACAAGACTGGCATTTGATAAACATGCTAACCCTAAAGTAGCCCCACGTGTCTGGAGAATCCATTGTGTCCATTTTAAAACATGCTCATAAATTTTTTGCCATTCCTCCCATCAAGAGGATAAGGTCTAAATGATTCTGTTTGAAGTGGATGGAATTGTGTGACAGTTGCAACCAATCAGTAGTAGGAGTAGCACTGTGTTACTCCCAAGGCTGGGGTAAAACGGATAACACAGCTTCCACCTCTGGTCCCCTTGGTCTTGGAGCCCTGAGCTGTCAGATTAAGCAGTCTGACTGTTTGGAGCCTCCTACGAGGAATCCCAGACTAGCCCTCACAGAGTCCCTGAGGCTCCATGAAGAGGGAGAAATACCTGGCCAGCCCTTAGCTGCTGCAGCCCCGCTGCTCCCCTGCCAACCACTGGCTAAATACAACCATATGAGCATCTCTGTGCCAGACACCCAGCTTAGCTCTTTCATAATTTCTGATCCAGAAAAACCATAAAAAATAATAAAGTGATTGTTGTTGTCTGAAGTCATCAGATTTTGGGGTAATTACTTGCACAGCAATAGCTAATCAGAATTTGCATGTATGCAAAGTATGAGGCTAAAGTAAGTGGAATTCATGATAAACACACCAAACTTAACATATATACAAATGTATGCCATTTCCTTCAACAAGCAGTCACTCTGGGGAAAGTTTGCCTGTAGTCTTTCTGGTAGTGTGTCTCCCAATGCTGATCTGACTCTGGGCATAATTCTGCCTCCTCTGGATCCATTGAATGAGGGAAAATAGATGAAATTTTCTATATTGTCCTTTTCATCTCTAAAAATTCTTGACCATTATACAAAATTCTTTGGTAACTGAGTTACCTAAGAAGTATGTTCCTGTACTACGTGTTCACTATAAGGTATGTAGGACTCTGCGTATTAAAGTTATAGTAACACTTTAAACATAGATATAAGCCACATAGGAGAAAAATTCCATTTTTCCACCATTTAAACCCTACTTTTTCTGAAAACAACTGTTTTATATACAGAGATTATTGAGAGCAGCAAAATAAAAGAAAGATATATCTAATGGAGTTACTCTTTTAAATCCCTTGAAATTTCATGTACATATTTAATTTGATTTTTTTTTGTATTTATAGTGATATAAGATCATCTTTAGAAACCACATTAACAGTTTTTATATGCTATAGGAATATGGTAGGTGGGATTTGGGAGTATGGTTTAATAAACCATATACTCTTTGCTTTAATACTTAAATTTTGTATAGGTAATGCATTCACATAATTTAAATATCAAAAAATACAACAAGTAAGCAGTGAAAAGTCTCCTTCCCATATTTGCCCTCATCTTTGTAGTTTTCATCACTTCCCTAGTAGGCTAACCACTGCTATTAATTACTTGTGGATCTTTCCAGAGACAGAGTTTGCATGTATTAACTAAGACAAACATGCATTCTTTTCTACACCTGTGGGTTTTTTTTTTTTACACTAATGGTAATATATTTAACACATTTGCATCCCTTCCTTCCTTCCATCCTTCCTTCCTTCCTTCCTTCTTTTCTTCCTTCTTTTCTTCTTAGTAATATATCTTGGATATCTCTCCATACTGATACATAAAGATACTCATTACCCTTTTTACAGAAACATAATATTTCATTGTGGAAATGCACAATTACTTCACTGGTCCCCAATGATGGACATTTAGGTTGTTTCCAAGCATATCATGCACAGGATACACTCCTCGAAGTAGAATTATTGCATCAGTTGAAGTCTACATTTGCAATTTTGAAAGATACGGTTAAAACTCTCTCTCTGGGGATGGTGCCAATTTGCATTTCATTGTTTAAGCACATTGCAGAAACTTGAACCATGACTGATGCTCATTTATCTGGACAATAATGAATTAGGCTACTTAGAATCTATAGTTTGATTCTTGATAAGCATGTGAAAGAGGGATTGCATTTGAGAGCTGCAAAGAATCTCAGAGGTCATCTTATTCAACTCCTTCTTTTAGGTTTCAAGACAGAAGCCCAAAGAGGAGAATGACTTGTCCATGGTCAATAGACATCAGTCACAGATCTGAGGCTTCTGCCTTATAATCAGGTCTTAGGACTTACATTCTAGTGTTTTTTTTTTTTTTTCTCCACACCAGAGGGAAAATGATAGCTGTCTGTCATTCCCGCATGTGTGCTCAAGATGCCTGGGTTGCCATAGCTGCTGTTGCTGCTGAGGAGGATAATGACCACTTCTTGGGTGTCTGCACGTACCAGGCATCAAATTAAACACTTCTATTTACATTGTCTTACTTACATTACGAGATCCACAAATTCATATGCACGATAAAGCATTGCCCATAAATCAAATGAATATGTCTTACATATGTATGTCCACTACAGAGATTGCTTTGTATTTAATAAGACGTAAATTAACACAAAGCATCATTGAAATTTTAATAGCTGCTTGTCTCTAACCTGTTCTCAGTCAATGGATTTTGAAACCACTACAAAATGTTTTTGATTTTTTTAATGTTAAGCATTTAAAACTTTTTGTTGTCATAAATGTAAATTTTAAATTTATTTGTTAATTACATGCAATTTGACAACATGTATACTATTTGGCAAAGTCATAATTAAGCATCATAATGACTGCTGCTGGGGGGATCAAGAATGGAGATGAAAGGAGGGAGAAATAGGTAAAGAATGGGAAAACAGACTTTTATAGTTGTTTATTTTTAGCATTTGTTTTACTATATTTATTGGGTTAAATAGCTATCGTACTCATCAGGTACATTTAAGATGAGGTGGTTGTTTGGGTTGAAAATGCTAGTAACTCACCTTTCTCTGAAATGTTGTGTAGGTTAGCTTTTCATGACATGCTTGATTTGGCACTAGCCTACCTCTCCATTCCTGGCTTCTCATGTTCTTCAACAGACCCTGCATGTGCCATCTTTTATAATCCTCTCTTTTTGTATATCCTGTATTTCCTACTTGGAATACCTGTCTCTAAATGAACTTCCACTCAGTCTTCAAGATTCAGTTTATATTTCCTCTTTATTGCATAGTCTCTCCACTGTTAAGATCAGTATGCAAGTTACAAAACAGTACATATATTTAAATGATTAAAGTCAAGTAACATGCTTAGAATGGTGTTTGGCACCCAATGTTTACTAAATGTTAGGCCTTATTACTATTTTATTAAATTATATTTTTCTGTCATGAGATTTCTACCTCCCTAAGGCCATGGATGTGCTATATCTGGTCCGTCTTTGTATTTCTATTGCTTGGCAAATAGGTGATTAGTAAATATTTGAATGATTGAGTGTATGCTTTTTAGGAGGCTCTAAATAGCAATACTGTAGTAATCCATGTTGGGAGGAGGGTATGTGTGTATGTACAACATTTTAAAAACTGCTATATTGAGATAAAATTGAGATATTAAATAAATAAATAAATAAATAAATAAATAAATAAATAAATAAATAAAATGACCAGTTAAAAAATAAAAATAAAAAAATAAAATCCTGTGCCAATTAAAAAAAATTGAAATATTAAAAAGAGGGCCCTTATACTCACAAAGCTTGTGAGCCACTTACCCATGTTGAAAGTCCCTTTTCACTGCCTAGACATCACTCTGTACTCCATCTGTCTTCATTACAAGGTTAAGTATCAGTGATGTCACAAGCACAGAAAAGACCACAGAGATCATCTAAGCAGCTGATTTGTTTTAGGATAAGGAAGATGGGGCCAGTGAAATGATGGCTGTATCCTCTAGTCAGGCCTGGGGCTGGAATTCGAAGGCAGGCCTCCTGAATGGATTTTATAACAGAAAGAGGGGAACCCCGTGGTGTGGAAGAGTTACCCTTGAGGACTGCAAACAATGAAAATCATGGAGGAAACTTCCTTCCAAGCCATATGTTGATTCGCCTCCCGCTTTGTGGATCTGAGAGGCCGTCGTGTGGGTCGATAGTAACACTTGATCTTGGGTGCTGTAAATTTCATATAGAGCATAAAATGCAGAGATAATAGTTTGATATTCAGGAGGTTCACTGTTTGTCCTCAGACGTAAATTAAATGGAGAACTGAAGCAAGGAATAATTTTTCACAAATTTCACTTTAAGTTTTGTGGACAATGATGGTTATGGGAAAAAGTGAAGAAAATACTGAGTTATTATGTCACTATTCCCTGCTCTTACGGGCTCCTCTCTCTCTCTTTTCTTCCTCTTAATGCCCCTAAGCCCTGTTTTTCCTTGGCTCAAGTAGATGCATTTTTATGACCCAATAAAAGGCATTTATTCTTGATCTTCTCCAGCCATAAAGTAAGGAAACCAAGGTCATATCCTATTGCTCTTCTATATATTAGGCATTTGATGTACAGAGGCAATGGGGAAGGAAGGGAATAAAAACATGGATTTCATCTTCAGCCATGGCTAAGAGGGTGTCAAAACTGCCCTGGGAGAGCAGGGTACAGGTTAATTTGTGGAAATTTACTCCCATGGGATACGCCGCAAAACTTAGGTTTCTGCGGTCAGACATATTTCAGAAACAGACCATTCTGTCCACCACCCAGCCCCCTGCACCCACTGTTCTGTGGAGATTCACAGTTCATTTCAGTATGCTAAATGTCCAGAGAAGTCCTGCACTAAGTTAACTGGTTTGACTTAATCTCACCTGGTGAGTCCCAAAGTTAATTGCTCTTTAAACCCGTATCTTACTGAACCCGCTTTGGGAAATCCTACATACAGAAATTCACTGCATAGTGTAGAGGACTTGTGTTTCTTTAGTATATGCGATTCTTAGCTGTTACTATTATTACAAAAAAATGTTGCTATGTGCTTTTTTTTTTTTTTTTTTTTTTTTAGGCTAAATACAACTTAATCTCCCTTTATTCTCTCCTTCTGTATCGTGGCAGTTCTCACTTTAAAGCCAGGTTTGCCAGTGAAATAACATCATGTGAACTCACTGATGAGGTTTCTGCCTATTTTGATCACAAGATAATATCTTTACCATTATCTGACAATGGTTTAAATACTGTTTAAAGTTGTTAAAGCTGAAATCAACATTTTGGTGGATTTTCTCAATGTCAAATCATACTCTCCACATTTAACAGGCAATCAACAAAGATTCTTCTCCCAGTGATTTATATTTTCTGGTTTTAAATTTCATATGCAATTTAAAGCTATTCTTCAGTTGCAGTTTGGTAAAGTGTTCTTATTCCCTTACTACCGTTTTTGAAATTCAGCGGTACTGATTAGCAAAACAAATAATTTCATTCCATTCTAATAGTCTAATAATATAAGACCAAATTTGTCTTTTTGATCAAAGTTGATTAGTTATTGTTACTCACATCAATGAAATGGGCTAATAATCCAGGTTAACAAGTGAGACTGAGAAGCAGAAGTTATAAGGCATTTTCAAGTAATTTGGATTAAAATTTGGTTTATTTCTTAGAATACTTATTGAGTTTGAAATAAAGAGTTTAAAACAGTTATGTTTTATTAAATCCCTCAATTTAAATGTTTATGTGTGCCACAATGACTGGTTTTATATGCAAAAACAAACAAATAAATTTTGTGTTTTTAATATAATTAGTTTGAAAAGTATAGACTGGTTTTCAAAAGTTTTAATATAGTGAAAATTAGAAGTTACGGAATTATTAAGAACCATTATCCCCAGCATAGCTCATGAATGTGAGCATCGGAGATTGCACTATAAATTGGTAGGAATGTTTAAAAATGATCCCTCTTATGGTTATTACTGATTATTATAAATTCTCTTGACATATTTTCAGAAACTTGCCCTTCTCTGTTGTGTACGATGCTTGACACTATTTAGTCTTATTTACAAGGAAAGTGATTTGCAGCATTGGTTCTTCCTTCCCGTGTCAATTTAGAATGCTCATTTTGTAGGCAATTATTTCTGCTTATTTCCCACCGAGGATTTGACTTTTGCCAGGGTGCCAATTATTTACATCTTACAGTATAATCTGTCTCACTTGGATCTGACCAACAACGATGGAACAATTTATAGGTAGGGGGTTCCTTTTCACAATTATCACCTTCCTGGGGAACTGCCTAATTTAAGAAGCTGTGCTATCCAAAATCTTTTAGCAGAGAAGCATTTGCATCATCAGTATTTCTTAGTTTGTCTTCAGGCTACAGCAGGAATACCTAAAATAAATAAAGCACCAATTATGTGAAAAGTGAAAAATACCTTGCTTATCCTATTTTTGCTTCCTTTTGCATTTACAGATGTCATCCATACCGTAGGACCAATAGCCAGAGGCCATATTAATGGTGCCCACAAGGAAGACCTTGCAAATTGCTATAGGTCATCGCTGAAGCTGGCGAAAGAAAATAACATCCAATCAGTCGTGAGTACTTTTATTCTCATTTCTTATTCTTTTTTTTTTTTCAGCCTTTATATACTGGAGATCAGTTTGGTCCAAAAAGAGGGTAGAAAATCATTTCCAAAATTTTGAAAACTAAGTTTAAGAATCTTAGGAAGTGATGTAGTCTATTGATTATCGTGACTCCACTCTTTTGTGTGCCCCAAATAGTCTGCTTAATTGTTCGTGATGTTCTGGAATTTAAAACCAGAGACTCTCAGAAGTGGAACCATCCCGCCGAATTTCTTTTTTGCCCCGTTGGCATTACTTTCTGAACAAAGTGTGTGTGTTTTAACTTGAAAGATGTTATTCTTTTAAATTTAGTTTTGTCTTCCTAAACGAATACTCTGTCGTTGGATATGCTACATCCCTTCTAAGTTTCATCAGTTTAGATGGGAGAGTTTGGAAAATGTGGATCTAATGTATTTCCTTACCAGTAGGCTGAGGAGAAAGGACGTCTCCTCTAGCTACATTTGGAAGTATTTATTTACCTGCTTTTCTTTTGCAACATGTCTTACGTTTATTACATCTCAATTATATCAGGAAAATAAAACTATATGAAAAATGAGAGTGTATATGCCCAATAGTAAGTTAATGTGGGAAGAATCCTTTGGGTCTTTTCACATAGATTATAACCTTGCTGAAATTGTGGGGCAGGAAGATGGTTAAACACTTGACTTCTTAGCAGGCTGAATGGATCAGCATTGCTTAGGAGTTCACAGAAGTGGTGGTTTTACTATTTGCATGAAGGAGCATTGAGAATCAGACTCATTTAGATAACCCTGGGTGGTCACTGTACTTTTTATGTACAATTATAAAGAAGTGTCTTTTTCAATGTACATTGGTGAGTTTGCTTAAAACACGAAAACTTTTTTCAAGCCAATTATACAGCCTTTTTTATCTTTGCCTGCTTATTAACAGAGCTAGATATTTCATTTCACTCTTTGATTTTTTTAAAAAAAATGTTTTTTCTTTGTAAATGCAATAAGTAAGACCCTATTCTGTCTTAGAGGAGAAAGCTGAAGTTCAAAGGGAACAGAGCCACGCAAACTATCAAACCAGTTGGCTAATTTTGTTCTCTACAGAAAAAATTTTTAAAAAGTCAGAACAGGTGTGTACATTCAGGGAATAATTAAAATTTTGTCATTATAGCTTACTGTGTAAAAGAGGCAAGTGTATGGAAAAATGGACACGTATAGAAGTTTCCAACTTGGGAAATATGGACCTTGACACCTGAAGAGAATTTGCTGATGAATTCACTAGCATCGCTAATGATTTTTTAAAGCCAATAAAAAGTAAAAAGAGACTAACCCATTGGAAACAGTGTAAAAACAGCACCTCTCCTTGTAAGAGGGAAAAATGAGTATCCCTAACTATGATGGTCTTAAAATAATCACATCTATCATTACTCTACTTGCTGCCACTTGGTAAAGAGAAGAAGAATCATGGGCTAAGTTAAATCAACTTTTATCAGATGGCCTACAATGCAATGCTCTAGTTATCTTGAGATTGGAATTAGGTCTGTGTTAACATCTTTGATGATGATTTTGAGGGGTTAATGACATGTTACTTGGATAAAATTAGCAGGTGGTACTAAACTGAAGTCATTTCAATACTAGTGAGTAAAAATGGAGATGGAACATATTTGTGAAATATGAAACAAAGTGTCCAGCTAAATTAGTCACCATGTTCTTGCATGATTGACTGGGTTGCCATCAAATATCTTGCCTCTGATTCTTAAAAAAAGGAATCTATCTTCCTTCACTTCTTCCTTCCTTTCCTTTTTTCTTGAAGAAGGAAATGGGGCTTTCCACTTTATGTGGAATGTCATGTTCTTGACCAACATTAAAAACACTAAAAATGCTAATGTCATCAAATCCTCCTTACATGGGGGGAAATGGTAAACTTTTAGAAACGTGATTATGACTGGATATGTCTTTTATTGTATAGGCTTGTACTGTGTAGATGTCATGATCAATGGGGAGAGAGAGTTGATATAAAAAGCCTGGTTAGTAAGATGAAAAATAAACTTAACTTGAGCTCATTTACATGCACATCAAAGAAAATTTCTCCAAAACCCTTTTATCGGATTAGTTTATTGTTTGTTCTACCAGTTATCACCATGTGACAATGAAAAAGTCATCTCAGTGTTTTCTTTAGTCTCAGTTTCCACATAGAAGGGTCCGTAAATTATTACTGTCTAACTCATGAGGCCATTATAGGGACCAGTTGAGATAATGGATGTAAGATAAGTGGAAAATGTAATTCTCTATAAAAGTACTTGGTAATATTACTTGAAGTATAAGATTTTCATAGTTTATGATTTGGCAAATTTAAGAGACTGAGATCATTCCTGCTTTGATATTCTGAGATAGACCTCTAGACATTATCATAACATTTCTTGATGTTCTTAAATCAGGAATAAATTATTATGAAGTATTTACTTAGTATATTTAGAAAGGACGAACTCAAATTTTTTTCTCCTCCTATGTAGAGAAAATCCTCGTTCTTCCCTACTGTGTTTTTCCCTGTGAGTCTCCTTTACTACTGACACAGAACACTTCACTTCTGGTCACCAAATGTGTAGAGATTTTTCCAACGCTAAGCAGTTCTCTGAGATACCACCTGGGTGTCTTATGATTTAGCTCAATTCTGACATTGTATACCTGGCAATAATGTCAGGCCCTGTAGGATAAGGGCTCAGTCCCACAAGTCTGCTCCACCTCCTGTCACACATGTGCTTAAGGTGCCAGTCATAAGCCCAGGTTGTCACCTGTGCTTCCAACCAACTGGCTACAGACTGGAAGGTCCAGCAACCCTCTGCTTGGGTTCAATTAATTTTTTTTGAACAACTCACAGAACTCAGGGAAACATTTGTGTTTATCAGTTTATTAAAGGGTATGATAAAGGATTCAGATGAACAGCCAGACGAAGCTGAAGTTCCATAAGGCGAGGTCTAGGTGGGTCCCGAGTACAGGAGCTTCTGTCCCTGTGGAGTTGAGATGGGTTATCCTGGTGTAGATGTATTTGCTCACCTGGAAGCTTCTTGAACTCTGTACCATTGGGATTTTATGAAGACTGACTCATGAAGGCATGATCAATCATTTACTTCATTTCCAGCCCTTTTCCCCTCTCTGGAGGAGGAGGGGTGGAGCTGACAATTCCAAGTTTCTAATCATGTCTTAGTCTTTCTGATGACCAGCCCCCATCCAGAGGTCATCCAGGAGCCCACTCACTGTCACCTCATTAGAGCAGAAGAGCTTCTAATGCTTTTATCACTTAGAAACTGACAAGGGTTTTAGGAGCCCTGGCCCAGGCTCGGGGTCCAAGACAAATATTAGAACAAGAGATGCTCCCAGCGTTATCACTTAGGAAATTACAGGAGTTTCCAGAGCTCTGTGCCAGGAACTGGGGACAGAAACCAATATACATTTTCTGTTATCACATAATATCATATTTATTTAGGTAATTAAAATAGCTATTAATGTTGTTAATAACAACTAATATTATCTTATTCATAATCATTAATATCTTTGTTAATATTATAAACTCATGTCTGTATTGGCAGCACAGAACATTTTTTACTAGTAGTCGCACTGTACAAAGTTAAATTATACTAATCTTGTTACCACATTTAACTGCCTTTAATTTGTTGTCTAATTTTTAACTTTTCAAAAAATACTCCTACATTATTATGGTTTCTTCCACTATGCGTTCTTTTACAAGAAAGCTTCAAAATGAATAAAGGGTAACCGGTTAGGATGGGGTAACAGATATGTAACAAAGGAGCTATAAGGCAATGTGGTAAATGTCATAATGGGAGAGCATTATTCTACTGGTCTGGATGTAGATATGTGTGGAAGCTACAGATAACCTCAAAATCTTTGTGGTCTACATTCAGAGACCCTGGCTTATGGATACGCCATTATCTCTGTGCTGTGCTATTTGAAACTGACAATCTCCTCAGCCATAGAACAGGGACTTGGCAAAATCATGTATGAATGTTCTACTGTCTCAGACTAGACATGACACACGTCGTTTCTACTTCCATGTGATTCGCCAAAGTTATTCACACAGCCTTGTCTATCTGCGACTGGGCCAGGGAGATGTCTGTTAATAAATGAAATATTTGATGGGTACCACTTTTCTTACAAAGTTAAGCCAAAGGCTTTGGGAATTACAGTAGATGGGTCAGAGATTTCTGCTTTATTCTAATTTCTCCAAAGGAATATATTCTTCAAAATTTTACTGAAGGTAAAACAAATAATTGAGCATTTATTTATTTAATAAATAATAAGACCTACTTGTGTTCCTAGACATTTTTAGGCATTTCTTAAAACCAAGAGGAGATAATGTTTATCTTCAAGTATATAATTTGTCTCAATCTCCTGACTATCAGGACAAATAAATGGACAAGATCATCATATCTGTTATATGATTTGAGAGTACTCTCTAGTTCTCTCATCACTTTAAAATATCTTCCCACAGAAGCCTGAAACTCCGTAATTAATGAGTAATTTATGACTGGTCAGGCATTGTTCTTTCTCTGCAATTTTCCTTTAAAATGCAAATACTCATGAGATCAGCAGATAATTAATTTCCTAATACCTTAATATGAAGGAATTTATCAAATTACTTTTCACTTTGGCAGGATAAATTAGAGGATGATAAAAGTTCTAAGCACCTGAGCCTGAGTTGGGAGGAGACTTGGAAGGGAGTCTGAAGGGAGGTTAGGAGAAACAGAAAACAAAGTGAGACACAAATGCACTTCACTTACCTTCCAGTTTTGCTAAAAGGAGATAGTTCTTAAATAGAGAAGAAAGGAAAGTGATAGTCACACATAATTATCTAGAAATAAGGTAGTTATTTTGTTGTTAGATGTGACATTTGTGGATGAAATTGTTTGCCGTGAAAAACTTATATTCCTTTTATTAATTTAGGAGAGAAAATTTCTTTGTATTTCTCTCCTCTAGCCATTCTTTTTGGTGACTTTTTCCAATATATGCCCACATAATTGCTTTAGATTGTAAAATAATAAAAATAAATTAACTATAAATCTAATGATTCATTTTATTTTTTAAGGGCTTTTTTCTTTATTTTAATTTTCTTTATTTATTTTTTTTTATTTTTTAATGGAGGTACTGGGAATTGAACCCAGGATCTCACATGCGCTCTCCCACTGAGCTATACCCCCACCCCCATAATGGTTCATCTTAAAGTGGCAGTTCTCTTCTATGAATTATTAATTAGAGAAGCTTTATTAATACCAAGGAATGCTTAAATTTGGAATTTTAATTATGATTTTCCTCCCAATCTGACCCTAAGAGTTTCAAATGAAAAATCTGACCAATCTTTCATGCTTCCTAGATGTAGTTCGTTTAAGCACCATATTCCTTCCAACTTATTTCAAATATAATTCAGTTATTTTCCTCTAACCATGAGTTCCCCTTGGGAAAAATTCAAATATATGCAGATTTACTTTTGTATACACTCTTGACAACCTTCAAACTATTGATTCCAGTCTAAGCAAAAATGTAAGGCATCACCTAGGGGATAATTAGAAACAGAATGAACTGGAAGTGGGCATAGGGGAAAAAAAAAGTTGAAAGAAAAGTCAAGGAGGGTGCAGATTTTCTCAGTAAAACCTTGGGAAAGATAAATGTAGATGTCAAAAAATAGACCCAGGTCTTAGGACCACAGTGTTCTAAGGCCTGACTTGAGAAATGTACAGTCAGTTGCTGATGAAGGCAAGCAACAGGATTATTTTGATTTCTGGGACAATGCTGTGTCATCAGAGCATTAAAAAGGTGTTGTGGGACTGGAGAAGGACTACAGCAAATACAGAATAGCCTTTTGAATGTCTGTTAGCTAAAACATACACATGGAAATTGTTTCTATTGGTGAAAATTTTGGTGAAACCACAGGAGTCAGTGTAGGGTTAAAGGCAGGGAGGAAAAATTCCTATTGAGAGAGGGCTGATAAACAGAAGTTAATAACACCATATCCATTATCAATAGATGTTGATGGAGCATTATTAAAATAACATAGATATTATATATCATGCTGCCTTTATCTTTGTTTAAGTGAGCATAGAAATCTTTTATAAGGATTGTTATAAGTTATTCTTGACTTCCATTTTTCTCATTTTTGCAATATCATCTTAAATTCCTCCCTGGCAAAATCTTTTACCACCAGGTTCAATTTTAAGAACCTGATCCATGCCATTCAAAAAGGGATTTCTTCTCTCAGCATCAGTTAAAAGGCATAGATTCACATTTGTCAATGATACTAGGTATTCAAAAAAAAAAACTCCTTTTAACTGACGAAATATACTGTACCCTGGTGTGGCATTCTTTGAGTTAAAACACGTAATAAGAAAATAGATGTTTTTATTAAAAGGATTATGATGTGCATATTAACCAGCTTTTACTTAGGTTAAAAATGATTTTCCCATGAGGCGTAACTAATCATTGATAGATGAATTTGGTAGTTTTCTGTTATTGTGGGTGGACTAAAAGTTGGTGGTTTGTTTGAATAGTATATACCACTGTGATTTCCGTATCAGCATCATTTACTGAGTGAAAAAAGTTGTAAATCTTCACTGGTGGGGACCACCCAGTGCCAGTAGAGATTCCTCAAAGTTCGATGATGTTCCCTCCATGGGTCATAACTTTGGAGACGTCAGCTTCCAATGGAAGACATGCTGGACCTACAACTTCAGTGCTACCTCCAGGCATTGTGACCACAAGCAATTTTGGAATTTGACATTTAATTGTTTCACTGTAGTGGAGGCTTTCATTTTAAGGCGTAGTCAAGTGAATCTGATTTTCTCATACAAGTTTCCCTTCTGAGTGGGTTGCCATGGCAATGAGTTATCAGCCTGAAATTCTTAAATACTGGTTTTATTTCATTATCTGAGTTTCCATTACAGGCCACATCAATCAATGCCTTCCTTTCTTCAAGAAGACTTCTGCAGCCTTAAAAATCTGACCCTTTAATTTGTTGCTCCACTCCTCTGACCAACTTGCTATCACTGTTTCCCAGCCAGCTCTTCATCTCAAAGTACCCTCTTCTGCAGAGCCGTCAGTTTGATCTTCTCTTCCTATTTTTTTAGGTAACGTCTAGTCTCGGTTTTCAACTCTCTCATTTATAAGGAGTGATGCTAAGTCTCCGTGCCTTCCCTAGCTGGGGTTCTCGCAGCTGTGTGACTGATGGTGCTATTAATGAATAACAAGGACAAAGGCATTTTCACATTTGTGTTTTACTTTACAGTTTACAGAGGTGCATTCCTATACGTTATCTCATTTGTTATTTAAATTCTCTGGATAGCTCCCTGTGTTTCTTTGATTTTGCCAAGGAGTCGGGAGAAGGCTAAGCTGAGACTTTTCCTTCCTCTTTCTTCCCTACACTCACCTTTTTTGAGATCTCCCAATTGGGCACAGGGCTACAAAATCTGTGATAATACTCTCTTCAGGTTATTATTGCTGGGAATGACAAGTGACCGAGGATGGACAGCACAAATGAGGAGGAGGAAAAGCATGGAATGATGGCAAAATCACAGATGAGTTAGAAAGAAGAAATCAGACATTCAGCCACAAAATATTAGTAAGAATAGCTAATAGTTTTTCACTTTGTGCCAGGCACTGTTTTACTCATTCAGTCTCAGAACAATCCTGAGTTGGAGAGTGCGGTTTCTTCCACTTTTCAGGTGAGGAATCTGAGCTGTAAGAACAATAAGTAAATTGCTTAAGGTCTCACCTCTAACAAAAAGTGGAGGAAGTCTAAATCCAGTGGCTTTAGCCACTGTCCTGTTCCTTTTTTCCTTTCTTCTACTGTTTTATGTAATTTTTTTTTTGTCTAAACCAATGGCTCTCGATAGTACTCCCTTGTAGGGAGCATTTGGTGGGAGTGGTTTGAGGGGGCAGCCCTAACACAGTGGGATGCAGGTCCAGGGACGCTGCAGCACGTGGGCTGTCCAGGCAGACCCTGGCATAATGTGTCTCTCGGCAGTCTTGCAAGTAAAAGCCTATTGATAAATAACAAGGTGTGTAAAAACAGTCTTTTTTGCTCTTAAGATATTACTGAACTATCATGAAAATTAAGGGAAGTTTGTGCTTAGTTTGCTCAGAATTTTACCAAGAGTGCCTGAGAAAATCACACCATTGATGGCTGTGCCACTTCATGCTGATCAGCAATGTGTCCCACCTGCTTGGGCTTCCATTTCCAGGTGTTCTCTTGATGGTGAGTCCAGGCAAGGAAGCAGCTCATTGCCTGCTTCATTATGTGCCGCTTAATTCATGATGTGGTACATCAGGCAGTGTGTCATCACGCCTGAGTCTTCACATGTTGAAAAACAGAGTTTTACTCTGTCACTTTCCTTTTATATCTCTTGCATGTTACACTCATGGAATTATATTGATTTTGAAAATTGATGTATTTTCTTAATTTGGGCTTCCCTGAAAGCAGACTTTGAAAGAAGGATTTGTGTATAAATATTTTATTTAGGAGGCTAAAGCAGGAAGCAATGGCAGACTGCAGGGAAGCAAGAAAGGGAAGGTGAGGCAGCCAAGAGTCACTTTTTCAAGCAAGTTACCCCTGTGGGCAGCTGAGGCTCAGTCCTGCTGGGGTGCTCAGGGAGACCACACAGAACATGCCCAGGAATTGTCCCATCTGAGGGCAGAGGACAGCTGGTCTGTTTATCTTCCACTTCCATCTGTGGTTGGCTGAGGGCTGCTCCTGGGGCATCGACTCCCCAGCCCTTCTTGTCTGCCTGAGAAAAAGCCCTGAGGGTGACTCACCCTAAGGGCGTTTGCTGACTGATGCTGTGGGGGGGCGGGGCATGTACTGGTGCAGTGAGTTCTAGGAAGGTATGGGTGGGGTGCTGACGTTTTCTGCCTTCGGTATGTGGGTGAACTGTACTGTCTGTACATGTCATCTCAGCATATTCAAGACTTTACAGAATATTTGTTATAAAAAGAGGATGTTGAGTCAGATTGAACTGAGTTTGTTTGCTTTTGGGGGGGAGGAAGGGAGGTAATTAGGTATATTTACTTGCAGAGGAGGTACTGGGGATTGAACCCGGGACCTCATGCATATGAAGCATGCACTATATCACTTGAGCTTTACCCTCTCCACCACCTGAGCTATATCCTCCCCTGGGTCTGATTGAATTGAAAACCATTCGCTTAAGTTAAACTGAGTTTCGTACAGGACAGTATGCTAAAAGTGGGTTGTTGAAAGATTTTTATTCTTAATCTCAGCCATCCAAGTTTTCTACTTCTTTAAATATAGTGTGATATAGATGTCATAAAGATGGTAATTAATGAGACTAGTGGCACATTCTATGGAATGCATGGAGTTGTGAAAGTGAATGTAATGCATAGATAGTGGAGACATAGTATTACAATATTATGTCACCGTGGTTGAACTTTTCCTCAACATTTCCTGACACTGGACTTTGATTCATCACGCAAACTGCAGAAGAGCTGGCCACCCAAGGGTTGGAGGCATGCAAAATCGTTCATCAGTTAGGAGACATATATTGGGGTAAGAAATTTGGTCAGGGGGTGACCTTTGATTTTATTCCAGTGTAAGGATTGTTTCAATTTCTTTTCCTTACAAACTTGAAGAAATATAGTATCTTATATTTTCTTCAAACGTCTTACAATATGACTCTGATCAGTTCTTTCTGTAACAGTGTCTGAAACCAACTTTTGCTTCATCTCATCTAATGTTTGTAAGAATGACTTTTAGGCACGTGTGCATTCTGCAGATGTAAATCTGCTAGCAAAGACCAAGGAAAATATATTTAAAGTGAAAGTATAAAACATCTCGATTTAGCCAGATTTGTCAACTCAATGATTTTTAGTTCTTTTATCAGGCTAGGGAACATTCCCAGGAAAATCATTACCGACTTCTCCAACAGTGTTTTCCAGAGGAAATACTAACCCAGCACACTGTCAAAGAAAATATATCACAGTGAAATCTGTATAGAAACAGTAAACAGATTTGCAATGCAAGCGTTCGTCTTGAGTGTTTTATTTTTCCCTAACCTGAGCAGCAGGTATTAGATCACTGTATCATGAGGAAATAGTCAATTCAAAACACGGACCACAGAGTCCCAAGCCTGCCATTTGGTTTGAACAGCGGGGCAATTTTGGCGTATATCTAGAGGGTTAATAGTCTAGAGCAAAGGCAATGGCTTTAAACTGTGCATTTTTTCTTGCAAATGTTCAGATATGCTTTTTTTTTTTAAGAAGAGCAATTTCAATAAATGGAATCGAAGCTATTCTTAAGCTGTTGAATTGAGACACTAAAAGAGCAAAACAAATAAAACCAATAAAATTTTTAAAATAAAAATAAATCTGTCAGTATCAAGAAAGCTCTCTAGACTTGTTTATGTACAATTCAATAGAGTTGCAAAGAGGATTTTTTTATGGAAGACTTGTTATGTTTTGGGTTCAAACCACACCTTAGCTATCTTTGTTTTGAACACACATGCAGACTTCTAAAATGTGTAAAGGGTGAAATTCTTACCTGGCAGGTGTCTCATGAAAATGGTATGGTGCTTAAGTATGGAAGTATGTCAATACCTAGATTTTAGTTCCTATAGCTGAATAAACTTAGCACAGTCTCTCCACCTCCTTGAGCCCATTGTTTGAGAAGTTTCCTGCTGCAAGTATATTAGCAGGTAAGCTATTCTAGAGGATACACAGCCGAAAGCTTATAGACCAAATTAAGTGTCATGACCTAGATTGTTTATTCAGTCAAGGAGAAAGAAACCAGGGGACAGAGAGCGGGTAGTTTAACACATTTGGGCTGGGTGACAAAGAGTGGAAGGACCACCATGTTACTCCTGGTTACACAGTGTTTCCATGCCTTCCCTCTCTGCCATCTCAGCCTCCTCACTTACAATGTGGATTCGGGGACCAGAGTTGAGGTTTTAACAAGGCAACATGGTAGATTGTAAGTATCTGGGACCAACAGCACACACTTGCTCTGTCCTATAGACACAGGATTAAGAGTGCCTGGCTAGTAGCTTATCTGTTAGTTGGTGAACAGTGCGTTTTATCTGTACTTCTAAGTCAGAGCAGATGCAGGGCCAAATGAGACCATGATGGCATCACTAGCAAGATGTCACTGGAGGGCTGGCATTGCTGTCACCCTAGAGCTGGCGTGATTCATGCTCAGGACTTGGTCTTGCCATTCCTTCCTATGTAGAAATAGCACCTTTTTTCAATCCTTTTATCACACATCATATCTTACAGGTTATTAACTTAGAAATGTATTTGATGTCCTATAAATCCTACTTATATCTAGAAATCTACTTTCTTAGTTTTTATTATTAACTCAACACAAGAGTTTTATATATTCCATTTGCTTTTCTTGTATAGGAGAATTGAACATTCTTAAATAACAATAAATACATTATGCTTTTTGGGTTAAAAGGGATGACACAGCAGTAAATGATTATTGTAACTGAGGATAGATGGGTATGTGGCTGTTTATTACAGCCATCATTCCATATCCTCAAAGGACTGGTTCCAAGACCCCCACAGATAACAAAACTTGAGGATACTCAAGTCCCTTAGGTAAAGTAGTCCAGTGCTATTGGCCCTCCCTGTCCATGGGTTCCACATCTGCAGATATGGAGGGCTGACTGTGTGCTCTTTTCTCTGTGTTTTGTGCATGTTTCAAATTTTCCATAATAGAACAAATTTAAATGTTTAAAAATATAAAAGATAGTGATTAAATGATATTAGTATGTACATCCTAGGATTTTCATGAGGCTAAAATGAAACAGTATTTGACAGTGAAAAAAAAAGTGACAATGAATATATGTATGTTCATGTATAACTGAAAAATTGTGCTCTACCCTGGAATTTGACACAACATTGTAAAATGACTATAACTCAATTAAAAAAATGTTTAATAAAAAGAAATATAAACTAATGGAACAAGTATTTCTGTTCAAATTGATCTAAGCCAAGAATAAATAAGCTTAAAATGAAACTCTTTAAAAAAAAAATGAAACAGTATTCATCACGTGCTTAGGAGACTGCACAGTGAGATTTACTAATAGTAATTTGTCCGCCATATGTGTATGCAGCAACCAACATGTTCCGGGCACTGCCCCCAGTACCTGGGATACGTTGGCCCTTGGGGCACATACATTCTGCTGCTACTAATTTCCGCTGTTGGTATTAGATGGCTTCACAACATTCCTAGATGCTGTGACTTTAATTATTATTACAGTTCCTGGGAAATTATCTCACCATCCTTGTATTTTGCTTTACCTTATTTTTGTGATTCCTGAATCTTCGAGAAGCTAGGAAGGCAACAGAGCTGAGTACAGACCCAGTGAATGGCAATTCAATAAAATGATAATAACATAAATCTCAGTTAATATACATTTATAAATGATCATGTGACCAGTCCTGTGAAGAAAGCATAAGAAGCTGTTTCTGAAAATCAGGTGTTACTGGGCAATCTGATAACTGGTCAGAAAGTTGTCTGGAGGAACAGTTGAAGTGAACCACTACATAAAGTCTTCCAAGCAATGAAAATCCAGAAATAACTTTTCAAACATTTGATATTTTTCTGTGTAAAAGTTGGATATTAAGCATATTTCTCCTCTAAAAAGGAATAGCTAGAATCCATATTACATGCTTTGAATTTCTCTGGACGATGGATACCATGGGGAGATGGGGTCTCACGTGAGAATGTGGTCAGCAGTGTGAGTAAAGAATAAGCGATGTGTTCTACTGCTTAAAATAGAACCATTTCTCTGGCAGGTCCATGCTTAATGGAAGAAGCTAAGCTGTATTATTTTTTTCCATGACTAAAACTGAATTAAATCCTTCAGGGCATGTATTAAATATTAAGGAAAGATTAAGTTTATAAAGGAGAAACCCAGCAGATACCACCTTAACCAACTGATCAAGATTGACCACCAGTAATAGGACACATCAGAATCACAAGCTTCCGGAGATGATGGACTAAGAGGGACACGCCATCATTGCTGTAGTGTTTTTGTCAAAAGTGCGTAACCTCAGGAAAATATTCAGACAAGCACAATACAGTGTCGCCGGACAAGTCCACGGACACACATTGGCTTTTTAATGTTATTAGCCCACTCTGCTTGACCTTAATAGTTTTTTCTAATAAAAAGGATGTGATAAAGCTCCCGCCCCCCAAAATGCATAACCTCAGCCCAATTATGAGAAACCACCAGGCAAGCCCCCAACAGAGGTACATTCAGAAAAGTAACTAATCATACTCTTCAAAGTTGTCAAGGTCAAGAAAGATAAGGAGATATTCAATGATTTTTTCCAGTTTTATTATGTAGAATTATTACAGTTTGACTGCACATACACATTATATTGCATATAAATACATATAAACAGTATACTGCACATTGTTTTAGTTTTCATATATGTACTGACTATTGTTTCTAAGATCTTTAGCTTTTTAAGCTTACATAGTTATCAAAGGAACAAAGCCAACTACAAAATAAGAATCAACCGAATGTGGTACGCCAATCATAAAGGACAGTCAAATGTGCTTACACACATTCAATGATCTTAAATACTACTTAAGAAAAGAGGCTAAGGAATAAATATTTTTGATGGTGTTCTGTGTGTCTAAAATAAAATGGAGTGACAAAGCAAAAAACAAAATAAAAAGACAAGGAGAGGCGAAGTTTGTTTTCTGTTTTACGTTACTTAGTTTTTGAATGTTGAACCAGCTTTGCATTTCTTCGATCACTCCCATTTAGTTTTGTTGGGTAATTCTTTTTATTTGTTGTTGGACTTATTTTCCTAATATTTTTGAGGATTTTTGCATCTATATTCATGAGCGATCTTAGTCTTTAGTTTTCCTTTATTGTGATGTCTTTTCTTGTATCTTACAGTAAATTGTGTTACCTTGTCTTCAGTTTTTTGGTAGAATCTGTGAAGATTTGGTATTAATTATTTAAATGTCTGGAAGCAAATTTAATAGCTTTTGAAATATTGTATGCAAAGGTATTTATTTAGTTCATACTTGTGCTAAGAAATAAGAAATAATTCTACATTATTAAAAATGTAAAAATTGAGAAACTCATAGAGCCCACAAAGTGTTTTTTTAAATTAAAGATATTTGCTTATGGGTTTTATTATTCTGCATGGCTTTTCCCATCGTTGCAGGTTTGCTCCTCAGGAAGCGCTCTGGGAAGAGGAGCAGCACGTGGGAGGTTAATAAGGGGGTGCCTTTGTGACGACATCCACAGTGGGGAAGAGGAGGGACAATAGAGCCTGGGAAGACGTCAGGGGGCAATGCAGGCCCACTGGAGCATCTGTTGACCCTATGTGGGGCATGAAGCCGGGGCAGCTCTTCATAATTGTTCTAAGTTGGTGTGTGGAGTTTGGACTGGTACAGTCCCAAGAAAATTAGTCCGTTGGTAGCAGGCTACACCCAGGAAGGGTCATGATCTTGGGGTGAGTGGCTCTCCTCAGTCATGGGCAATTTCTGGGAAGGGCTGACCACCCAGGGCCCTCTGCCCACAACTTTCCCAGCAGCTGGGGGAACGTGACCTTCTGTCCTTGAGGGCCATTCACGGTGTCCATCACACCAGACATCAACGCGAGCAGACCTCTTAAACAGCTTTGTCCTGCTCTAAAGCCCCATGTAGCCAACAGTTATGAATTATCTCTTGGCAGGAGTTTTTAGCCAAGTGGCTCTAGGAAAATAAGAATTGAGGCAAAATCTTTTGTTTCTTTTGGGAAAGTGAATGAAAAGGCTAGTAGGCTGAGAGGCCTGTGTTTCCCGTTTGGTCACAGAACCCTTTCGATCCACGTCTAGATAATAAAACTACAGCAGAGCTTTCCTTTATTCGCAGGACTGACACAGTCCTCTTCCAGTACCTGCTGTCATGTTTCCTTGTAGTCTGTATTTTTTTTTGGTTGTTTGGCTCATTTGCAGGAATAAAGTACACATGCACACATACAAAATTGCATAAGTCAATATAGGCATATCTTAAATTAAATATATATATTGAATAGGGACAGTTTATACTGGCTTGTAAGAATGGATACAGTTTTGTGAATTTTGTGAGCCAATTGTTAAGACATAGCCTTTATTAAAAATCAAGTTGTATAAAAGTGAAATTACATATATCATGACACACATCACTTCCTAATTATTTTTAGTACAGCTTACTGTTATCTGTGACCTTGGGTTTATTTATGTCTATGATAATTATATGGTAGAAGTGCTCTGGGATGGTGGCTTCTATACATCTCTTCCCAATTCTGTGTTCAGTGACATCACGTGGGTAGTCTTGAATTGGCCACTGTGAGATGAAAAATATTAATAAAACAAATTAAACTTTAAAATGTGTGTGGCCAAAGCTGTTAATTTGTGAATACCACAAGAAATTGCAGAAATATTCCTCCAGTGTTTGAAAACTATTTTTCTCTTCAGCAAAGAAGCCTCTCACTTATTGACGAATGAAGTTCTGATATGTCTTTGTTGTTTTGTTTTCATCTTATTTGTTAATATAAATGAAAATATCAACCAACATTGATATTGGAATTACAATCATGCATCAGTTGCTATAGCAATGTGTTTATGCATCTATTTTAATACTATATATAGTATATGATATATATATGTTTATATATTGAATACTATATATAATATATACATATATTTTTTAAGGAGTCATAGACACAATTGCTAAAATTATTTAATTTTTTTTCAAGTGCTCCCAATTTTAGAAACAAAGTTTCATGGATAGAGCCATTAGAGATTCTAAACATGATACATTTAATTTAAAATAAAAACAATGCTGAATGAAAGAAAAATGCTAGGAAGCCCAATAATACTCATATTTTCCCCCAGTGATAACAGTTTTTGTCTCTTTAAACTGAAATACCAAACTGTTTCTCACAGACACACTAACAGCAAATGCCCCGTTTCGAGGGCCCATGCTTTGGCAGCATGTGCTCCGCATGTGCTTGTCTGCCCAGGGGCTGCTCAGCACTCAGGATGCAGCCGGGGAGAACAGGGGAACGCTGGACTTTCAGAAACGACCTCTCAGACCTCATGGGAATTATCACAACACTTGTAGATCAGTTACATCATTTTAAAATGAGCGTGACTCTGCATGCCTCCCAGTCTAACAAGAGCCTAGCAAAGTGCTGCAGAATACACACAAGAGTACGAGCTAAATTTGAATTTAACTTCCTCTTGCAAAAGGCAAAGAAATGGCCCTCCACTGTTTGCATAAACCTAGGGCTCTTGGCGATGCCTTTCAGGGAAGAGGAACTGCCCTGTCAACTTTTTCTGCTCCCAATTTTATAAAAACGTGCTTATCTGATTAACTACAATTGCGGTGACTCCAAACTAATGGGTATTTGTGGGTCAAGATCAGAGGAACAGGAAGGCTAATTCTCATGCAATGTTGTACAGCATTTATCCTTTGGAGCAAGTCTTACCTCTTTTCTTCCATTTTCTACTGGTTTAACACCTATGATTTACCTTATTCACGCTATAAACCCTAGAACGAAGATGTATTAGCATTATGAAGGTGGTCTTCTTACTGCTCATCTAATAGCAGCACAAAAGCAGAATTTGGTCATTTTATATGTAAGCGATGTTTTTTGTACTGGGCAAGCCGGGATACCGAAGGAGGGATTTCAGTTGCCTAGTTTGGATCCTGAGGCGTGGAAGGCTTTGATGCGTGGAGGGCTTGCTGATTTGATGGCTCACTGAGAGCCAGATTGGTCTGACTTATGCGGCTGAATAGGCAGACGACTTCCCTTCCTTCTCAACATTTCGTGTGCATCATTCCAAAAGTTATCGTTTTGGACAAAAAAGCGTAGTATTCCTAATGAAAGGAGTTGCGACAGTTTTTCTCTGCTGAAAATCTAAATAATCTGATTTTACTTTCCACATTAGGAATTTTAACCAACTCAACTGCAGTATAACATTCTTTTTTACTTATGGGTAATCAGAAACCTTCTTTCTTTTAAACAGAGGTAAAACTGTAAACAGTTCTTTGTGTTACAAAAACATCTAATGCATCAGGCAGCAGATACAAATTAAGCACGCACTTGTCAATATTTCCAATTAGCACACCTTTGAATATTGTAAGCCATTATTTAGGAGAATTACTTCAAGTTCAAGTTCAACAGAACTCTCCATAATATATACCTGTGACATTGTCATCAAAGTGCAGCATCAGATTTGCTGTAAGTAACTCAGAGACGTGTTCTAACCAATCGCTGTGAGAGTGTTAATAGGAAACATGGAGACTAAGCATATGAAATGGACAATTCCATATTTATTTCCTGCCTTCACTTATTTTCCACATTTTATTGTTTTGATTTAAATAAAAAGGGGGGAAATTTCGCAGAATTCAGTCTTAGTTGTATTCTTCTGAAGTTGATTTCTTCCAGACTAGATACTTTCATTTGGTGTGAGGGTTCTGACATATTGCTTCAACACCCTTCCACCACTTGAAACAAGAAAATATATTTAATCCATTTCCTGTGACAAGTGAGGGGAGCTGTCATGTTGTTCAAAATGTATTTATTTTATTTCTGTTAGCAAAACAGTCAGGGACTAATTGGGGGGCCAGACACTGTCAATTTTATTGCTATATTCACATTACCTGCATGACAGCATTTCCAGTTTTGAAAATTTGGTTTAAATCACAATCAAATGAACGCCCAAGCTTCAAATATATGTTTTTCTAAGGACGTATTCTATAGAGACAATGTAAAGATATTGTGCTTTGGGACAATTTAAGAAGCAGTTGGAAGATTGGCTACTTCAGCTTTTGGCAATAATGTGCCTCTTTCTAAAATAATCCGGATCTGCTGGCATGAGTAGCAGTCCCCAGACCTGGTGAACTGCAGGTTATAGTCACGTCCTGCATCAGTCTGGAGAACTGCAAAGACATGCTGTTAGTGCTAGCAAATCATCTCCTCTCAAAGTTAGTACTCTCATTTAAGCTCCATGTCTTTGAAAGCTTCTCATTGGTATGTTGCTAGTCTCTTGAGTCCCTTATTAATCCAGTAACACAATGAAGGGAGTGCACATGCGTGGGTGTGCGTTGTAAAATCCACATCATCCCCTAAGTTACCACACCTGAGTTTTTTTTTTTTTTTTTTTAGGGCATCATTTTATTCTTTTATAACATCTTGTTGTTTGTATGGTTTCCAAATAGCTTTGTGGTATCACAGGAAGAAAGCTGGGCTAAGAATTTGAAAACTAATATTTGGGTCCCTGCTTTTTAAATTAATTGCTGTGTAGTCCCATCCTTTATCTGTGAGATGGGGATAATAAAATCGCCCCTTCATCGTACCAGTGGAAAATAAGAAGTGTTGGTGAGGATGTGGAGAAATTGGAAACCTCATACATTGCAGAGGGAACGTAAAATGGTACATTTGATATGAAAAACACTCTGGCAGTTCCTCAAAAGCTAAACACAGAGTTGCTATATGACCAAGTTACTGCACTCCTAGGTGTATACCTGAGTAAACTGAAAACATACGTCCACAAGAAAACTTGTATTCTAATGTTCAGAGTGGCATTGCTTATAATAGCCCCAAAGTGGAAACAATCCAAATGTCCATCAGTTAATGAAGAGATAAACAAATATGGTTCAATCCATACAATGGAACGTTATTCAGCAATAAAGTGAATGAAATATCGATATATGCTACAACGTGGCGGAACCTTGAAAATGCTGTGCTAAATGAGAGAGACCTGTCACAAAAGGCCATATTTTGTGATTCTGTTCACATGAAATGTCCAGAATAGGCAAACCTATAGGAACAGAAGGATGAAGAGTGGCTGCTGGGGGTTAAGGGCAGGAGATGAGGGAGAAATGGGGAGTAACTTCTAATGAGTGTGGAGCTTCTTTTTGGAGTGATGAAAATGTTCTGGAAATAAATCATGATGATGCTTGCACAACTCTGTGAAAATGCTAAAAAAAAACCCTACTAAATTGTATGTTTTAAAATGGTGAGTTTTATGATATATGAATAAAAAAGTAATTTTAAAAACCCTGCCCTGCCTTTATCAGAGAAACAACTATATTTAGGTGTTGTAAGAATCAGCTAAACCTGGAAAGTTCTATAAAGCCTATATGCAAGTTTGGTGCCCCAGGCACCCAGGGCACCACTCACAGGATTGGGGCAGGATACTGGAAAATTTTGAAAGAAAGACAGATACTCCACATCTGTTGAACCCACATAGGCTGTTAGTTTCAAGGTAATTCACAGTTTCAAAATTATATCATTCAACATTCTTTTCTTCATTGGCATGTTATCCCCACACTGGGTTTTTGACTGTTACTGTGATAAAAAGGAAACACTGAGTAAAATCCATGTGGAAAGGAATCGTGGGTGGCCGAGTCCAACCTGGTTTCAGGGTTTAAGGACTTCTGCTTTACCGACAGGGGCCCCACCCCATTAGCAAATAATTATGGTTTTTAAGACTAAAATCAAAGTATTACATTTCCTTTTAATTTATGTCCATTACTGTTTCAAATGGCTACTGAGTTGTTAACACACAAATGCTTATGTTTTTTGGACCCAGCTACCTAAGAAAGGAAACACTTAAGCATTTCTTTTTGTCTCAGGGCAGCATGAGGAAATGACTGAGACGCCAAGCGTGATGGGAACTGAACCATTTGGGAACCCCTGCCTTACGCCCTTCACATAAGGCCCTGGCAACCTCTGACTAATCTGCTCTGGCTTTTTATACAAGTTTTTTCACACCGTGGAAGGTCTGGGAAGGCCATCAGGTCTTCACATGAACTCTTTCCTCTGCCAAGATTTCCTTTAATTTTTTTTTTTAAATTGGGTTATGCTCTCTTTATTATTGTTGTTAGGACATATATGGGATGCAGTCAAAGCTGTACTTAGAGGAAAATATACAATATAATAAATATGACCATAGCTTTGAATTAGGCCTAAGTTCAAAATATCCCTGCTCTGTTCCTTCCCAGCCATGTGATCTTGAAGAAATTATTTAATCTCCTCAATTCTTAATTATATCAACTGTAAATGGTGTTTTTTTAACTTTTTTTTTATTGAGTGATAGTCATTTTACAATGTTGTGTCAAATTCCAGTGTAGAGCACAATTTTTCAGTTACACATGAACAGATATATTCATTGAAGTTTCCTTTCATTATCAATCCCTCATCCCCTTCAGCTAGCCCTCCACAACTCAGATTAAGGAACACCTCTGGTAGGACAAGAGTCCCCTGACTGGTGCTTGTTGCTCCAGGCATATTCAGGTACCTCAGTTCCCCCTCAGCATCCTATGCACAGCACGTGTGTGGCACTGTTTGTGTTGCTCCCTGCTGGTGACTCAGTTCTCTGTCTGCCACACTCGTCAGAAATTTCCATGAGCTCCGTCAACATTTCATTTACTCTGACTTTGCTAGTGTTCTTGCTGTGATCATATTAATGTAATTTATGGTTGATAATCCTAAGTGCTTAACATGGTATTATAGTTTTTCCAAAAACAGTAAGTGAATGAGTCAAAGGATGAATGTAAATGTAAGAATGAATGTAAGAATACAAGAATGAAACTTTACTCTTTTTCTTGTTTATATTTTAAACCTTTTATGGCATGATACCTCTGCAGATGCCACAGGACCTTTGCATATGCCTCTCTCCCTGTCTTGAAAGATCTTCCCTCCCCCCTTCACCTAGGTTATCTGCCCTCTTCATCTATGCGGCTTCCTCAGCGAAAAAACTTTAACATTTATATTTGTATGATTATTTGAACATTTTCTTCTTCCCTGGATCACAAGCTCCATGAGGATGGGGTCAGAGTGTGTCTTACTCACCACTAGCATTGAGCATGTTGCCTAACACATAGCAAGCAGTCAGTAAATATTTATGGAATGAGTGTGGGATGAATAAATTAGTGATTAATCTATGAAAGCTTCACTTGTGTGTATCAAGATCTGATTACTATTTTAAAGAAATGATGAGATACAATCTTTACCACAGAAGGTGAGGAAATATCTTTCTTTGTGAGAACAGAAGGCATTTAGGTAAGGGAGGGCAGGGACTGGAATTTTAATTGTGAGTTGGAAAGAAATCAGAAACCATTTTAGATTTCTGAAATGAGTCAGATAAACAAAATAGAGCTGAAGACAATATCCAATGTTCTTTTTATTTAACCACTTGGAATATTTACCCTCAGAATGGCTTGTCCTGCCATTGAAAGGCTGCCATGCTTTCATGTGCTGGAAACTGATGAAGTTAGATCAATGATAATGCCATGTCTGTGTTCATTCCTTGGTTGGAAAACCTCAGGCTTAGAGGTTCCCCAGGGTAAACGCTCACTGAATATACATGAAGTACATTGTTTTACAACATGTAGCTCGATGAAATTGTGGCACATTTGGCACTACTGAGCCTTTTAGGATGAGAAAGAAGAAAACAACAAGAAGAAATAAAATAATAAAACATATTGTGTTTTATTATTTTGTTTTATTTTTATGTTTTATTTTTTATTTTTTTGTTTTATTTTTATTATTATGTTTATTACACATAAAACAAATTGTGTCCCCTGTAACCCTTAATGAAGGATTTTGGAGTAAAATGAAATATTAACACCAATTTTAGAGAAGTCTCATTCATTGTGAAGTTTGGGAAAAGTTGGATTTACACATAGTTTCCCTGTTCTCAATGATATTTTAACATTTCATCCTTCTTTCTCCCTTTCTCCTGTCTTGTCTTTTTCTTTTTTTCCATCTTATTTCCAAGTGACTAGTTTTTTTTTTTTAATCTGCTAATTTATTATTTTTTTTCAATTTACAAGATTGATTCTTAGGTATCAAGATACTACTATAAATTTTTACGTTGAGAACATTGCAGGTAACCACCTAAAAAATACAACTACTTAACACACAGTTAATTAAATGTCTCTGAATTGTTACTGTTTGAGGTTGATAAGCCCCAAGTATGAATTCTTCAGCTCAATGCCAGAAGCTATATTAAGAAGACAGTAGATAGGAAAAAATAATTAGCTAATGTTTTGTAAGAAAGTGTATAAATGATATCTGCGCAACCCTGACTAAAACTTTGTCAATTCAGTCTCTTTATTTCAAGGTTCAGTCACTGAAGGTGTTCAATATTATGTAGATTTTAGGTACTATGTAAACAAAGGGCTAATGTCAAGATTATTTTATAGCATATGTTTCTATGAATTAATTTTGAGCAGGTATACTAGACTTCTGTTTTGTGCCAATGGGCATTTTGAAAAATGAAATTACGTATGTATTGCTATCCTAAAAACTCATCTTGAAGTTTGCTACAAATTGGGGTGTTTGAAATGAATGTAGAAGGATCCTCTTGTTCAGTCCTGTGTCAGTCAGGATTTCCTGTGTCGTGGTGAAGTGACTCCCAACACTTCGGTGGCTTACCACCTCAATCGCTGAATTTTACCCCAGCCTGCACGTCCCTCCTGGGTGGCTGCAGCTCTACTTAAACATCACCTGCCCTCTGGGACCTGACCTCCCTAGAACGTTCGTTGCCTGTCACAGCGGCAGAAGTGAAAGAGAGAAGACAGGTCTTAAAGTTTCGTCATGGCACTTACCCTCACTTTTCATTAACTAGAACAAGTCACATGGCGTCCCTATGTTTAATAGGACAGGGAAACAGGAAGTCTTATCTTTCTTCAGGGAACAGCACCAAATACTTGTGAGAAGCCCACCACCCCCTCCTTCATTTTGGGGGCCATGAGAGCATCACCAGAAGGTTTAAGGGACTTGCCCAGGATGGCTGGAGAGCTGAGGCTGGACCAGACCCCTGGTTCCCGCTCCTCCCAGTGTCTCTTGCCTGTGAGCTTGTGGACAGGCCACTGTAGCCACAGAGTCACAAGAGAAAGATGCCACATGGAGAGGCCAGCTGCTCGCCAGGGCCTGTCTCGTGCATGGTATCACTTTGACGGGGGCAGCACATTCGCTTTTTGGATCTGTGGGTCCAACATTTGCTTTTGTTAAGGCATTCAGTATCAGGAAGGAATCAATCACGGAGGCAGAGCCATTATATGTTTTGGTGTAATGGATTTATTATAGGAATTAAGACTTAAACCATGTGGGAGGATCTGGGAAAATGAAGGTCCCAGTGGGAAGCTGGAGGCTCAGAGGTGTCACAAACCAGTTCTCTGATGAGCCAAGCATGTCCAGCCACCACAATAGGATGATGAAGAGGTTTGTGGGAATCCAGTGGGAGGCTGGGCTTCTATGTGGCTGTCA